>NW_024733231.1:976546-989046 GCF_018991925.1 Homarus americanus
ACCAATGGTTAAGTTCATTTAGGTTAAGTTAGGTTAGTTTACGTTAGGATTGGTTAGGTTAGGTGACTCGGTGACCGGAAATGCCAGACAGACATATCTACAGCGACAGACAGACAGACAGACAGACATTTAGACATTTACATTTATAGACGGGGTTTGTGACATTACGTATTGGCGGAGATGTTCCAGAAGAAACATATAAGAAACGTTATTGGTTATGGTAAATATGTGTCGATACCACCAGATGAAACTAGTTCGTTATAAATAAACCTTCTTGTTCTTGTTCTTCTTTTCTTGTTCTTGTTCTTCTTTTCTTGTTATTGTTGTTTTGTTGTTGTTTTTTGTTGTTGTTTCTTGTTGTTGTTGTTTCTTCTTTCTTCTTCCTTCTTATTGTTTCTTCTTCTTCTTTTTCTTCTTGTTGTTTCTTCTTCTTTTTCTTCTCTCTTCTTTCTTCTTGTTGTTTCTTCTTTCTTCTTGTTTCTTCTCACTGCTTTCTTCTTATTCTTTCTTCTCTCTTCTTCTTGTTTATTCTTTCTTCTTTCTTCACGCTAAAGCTCTCACAATTTTCCTTCCCTGTTTGGTGTTTCGTGGATCCAGAAAAAATAGTAACTTGGTCTGGTTGTTGAACTTTGACCCACAAGTTGTAATAACTGTTGGTAATTTGTGACCTTTTTGAGGGGAGCTGATTGTTGCAGTATTATTCTTTATGTTAAATGTGTTTGTTTGTTTGTTTGTTGTTGTTATTGTTGTTCTTATTATTGGGTACGTTAGTAATATTAAAAGATTATTTAGGTTCAATTTTGTTAAGTGTTTGGTTAGGTTAGGAAAAGTTAGATTAGATTTGGTTAAGTTAGGTTAGGTTACATTAAGTTGATTTAAGGTTAAGTTAGAGTAGGTTAATTTGGTTTAAGGTTAGGTTAAGTTAGGTGAGTTTAGGATGAGTTAGTTTAGGTTAGGGTAAGTTGGTTTAGATTAGGTTAAAAATTAGGTTAGATTCTCTTAGGTTAGGTTAGATTAAGTGAGAGGTTCGAATCCAGGAAGAAGTGGGTTAAGTTAGGTTAGGTTAGGGTCCAGGCAGAAGTGTACCCCAACTATTGGTATCTCGGTCAAACAGAGACCAAACACCTCGACATAGTTGTGGTCCGCCTGAATATTCCTCCAAGTTACGGTATGTCGGCTTCCTGGGGTAATGCTTCAAGCTGACTGACAGTCTCCCTGCTGTCTCATGGTGCTGACGTGTGCATTATATCTGTCTGTCTGTCTGTGTGTGTGTGTCTGTCTGTCTGTCTGTCTGTTTTAGTCATAATCTCCTTTGCGTACCGCTCTTGCCTCGCAAGAGAGATGTCACGGGTTCGATTCCGTGGCCGGTGGAAAGTTGTTTGGACACACTTCCTAGCCTCCCTTGGTTCCTGTTCACCTAGCAGTAAAGTAGGTACCTGCTGTAAATCGAAAGGTTGCTAATTCGTATTCAGGGAAAGTTGTTGGAGCTTCCAATAACTTGCTGACAAAAACCTATGACTCTTCAGGCTTCTACGCCCTTGACTCATGAGACATAAAGGCAAGCATGAACTTAGCATGCCTCCCAGATGGGCGCTGTAAGTGCTTCTGCGCTTCACCTTGCACAGGATGTAGGGGGGTGCCCAATAAAAAAAAAAATCTCCTTTGCTCTCTCCACCCCCTCTTTCATTCCTCCGTATATTCATCATCATCTTCACTATCTCCCCCTTCTCTTTCTATCTCTTTCTTCAATCACACTCGCTCGTTATCCCCCCCCTCTCTCTCTCTCTCTCTCTCTCTCTCTCTCTCTCTCTCTCTCTCTCTCTCTCTCTCTCTCTCTCTCTCTCTCTCTCTCTCTCTCTCTCTCTCTCTCTCCTCCCACCTTGTTATCTCACCGGTACACTAATTGAATCCTTGACCCAGGTGTGTGTGTGTAGGCGGCTTGGGGTCGTGCGAGGTACACCATCCTTGTTATTTCCACGCCACTTGTCCTCACAGGATCCCAGTTTCGACAGGTGTGTTCTTAGCTTCGACCAGGTGTGTGACCAGGTGTGTGTTCTTAGCTTCGACCAGGTGTGTGTTCTTAGCTTGGACCAGGTGTGTGTTCTTAGCTTGGACCAGGTGTGTGTTCTTAGCTTCGACCAGGTGTGTGTTCTTAGCTTCGACCAGGTGTGTGTTCTTAGCTTCGACAAGGTGTGTGTTCTTAGCTTCGACCAGGTGTGTGTTCTTAGCTTCGACCAGGTGTGTGTGTTCTTAGCTTCGACCAGGCGTGTGTTCTTAGCGTCGACCCTATGGATAGCCCTGACAATGACTCACGTGTGACCTGAGGGAGGCCCGGCGGGTGCTGCTGGACTAAGTCTCTTATGGGAGACTTTGCTAGCTGGAGACGCGGTGTGGGGAGGGAAGTCTTCCTCCTGACCCCGACTAGTGACGAGCGTGACTCCGTGAAAGTGATCTGAATGCCAGTGCCCGGTGGAAGGGGGTGCAGGGCCTTGATATTGGAGGAGAGCCGGCAGATGACCTCTCCTAATTAACACTAAACTGGTTAGATCTGGACAGCTGTGTTTGTCCAGGTGTGTGGTCATTTCGCAGGTCGGTAATGTTTCCTAATTATTACCGCCCGGGTGTGTCTTAGCAAGGTGTGGTTTCCTTAACACGGTCATATCTCACTGTTAACTTAAATACTTTGTGGCCTTGCCCTCTTGGTTCACGTCTTGTTGTCACTGTAGGGTGTGTCAACTTACGTGGGTGTACACCTGCTCATTGACTTACTGTTATATGTGTTGTATTTCTCTGGGCTGTAAGCTGTGGTCTGATAAACAATCATTACATGTGTGTTCTTAGCGTCGACCAGGTGTGTTTCCTTACCTGCGTGGAGTGTCATATAAGTCACGTCTATATATCTGTTCTCTTATCTATTTTCCTTATTCCTATACCATGTGTAAGGTGGATGGAAGAGGTACAGCGAATATTAGTAAATGTGAGGAAATGACAAGAGGAGAGAGAAGTAAGGCAAACGTACAGTGAACCAGGATAGAGCTCAAACACACACACACACACACACACACACACACACACAACACACACACACACACACATACATTCAAAATATACAAAATAAACTTCCTACACTGATTGATAGTCCTTCATATTAATTTACTGTGTATATATTGTATGTTATTATTTATATCATATTTTTCGTTTTTCCGGACTCTTTGATTGAGGATGGGAGGAGGCTGGGAACTATATTAATAACTACAACAACAACTACAACAATAATAACAATAACAACAACAGAAATTACAACTACAACAATAATAACAGTAATAGACAACAATAAAAGCAACGACAATAACAAGTACAACAATAACAACATCAACAACATTAATAACAATAACAGCAACAACATCAAATAACAGCAAACAAACTACAGTATAAAAACAATAACAATAACACCAACAATAACAACAACTATACCAACAACAATCACAATAAACAACTAAATATTTTTCCTATACTTATGCAAAAAAAAAAAAAAACCCAAGAAATATATTATGATAAGATATAATGATCCGAAAGCAAGCAAAGGACAGATATGCATACATCTTGGTCCTTTACAGGTTTTCCAGGAACATGGATTTTGAGGTGCGTCTGAATCTTTCTAAATTATGTTCCAATATTTTGTCCAGAAGTGATTGTGAGTTATGTAAGCGTCCGTCATTTGTGTGTCCGTGTTTAATAATTCATGAGGAAGGAGAGTCTGAGTGAGAGTGAGAGAGAGAGAGAAAAATTGAGAGAAAGAAAATTGAGAGAAAGAAAATTGAGAGAAAAGAAAAATTGAGAGAAAGAAAGAGAAATTGAGAGAAAGAAAGAAAAAAGAAAGATAAATTGAGAGAGAGAGAGACGGAGATGGAGCGAAACAGGATGTGTTCCGAGATATAAATAGCTTCCACCTTTACTCAAATTTGCAAAAACTTATACTACAGATTCTCTCCTTTCCCTCTCCCTCTCCTTCCTATCTCCCTTCTTCCTTCCCCTCCTCCCTTCTTATCTCCCTCTCTTTCCCTCTCTTCCTCCCTTCTTCTCTCCTACCTTTTCCTCCTTTTCCCTCATCCTTCTTCCTATCTCCCTTCTTTCCTTCCCCCCTCCTCTCTTCTTCTTTCCCTCTCTTTCCCCTCTCCTTCCTCCCTTCTTCTCTCCTACCTTTCCCCCTTCCCTAATCCCCTCCTTCCTTTCTTCCTCCTTCATCTCTCCCCCTCCTTCCCCTCTCCCCTTACCTTTCTTCCCCAATCCCCTCCTTCCCTCTCCCTCGTTCCTCTCATATTCCCTTTTGCCTCTCATTCCCTCCTCCCCATCCCTCTCTCTCCCCCTAATCAAGCTGTCAACACACCTTTAAACTGGCCCACTTGATACCAAATGGCCTCAAAACAATACATAAACTACCATAACTTACTTAACCATGGCCATGAGTTTCCAAGGTTAGGTTAATACCACACCTATGAATAACTACATGTAAACAGATACATATATGTCTATATGTATTTCTAGGATCAAGAATTTACACATTAAATCACACATACGTAAATATATATATAAATAGGGAGAGAAAGGTGTAAGGTGTAATATTTTGTGTCAAGTAAGAAGCCAAGTGAAGGGTAATACTTTCATGGGGAAGATTCGGTGATCAGGGCAACTCACTGTAGCTCTTAGTATGTCAACACCTGGGGGAGTAATCTGATGGTGATGCTGCACCTGGTGGCTGCTGGGTGATGAGGGGAGGGTGACTCATGGCCCTTACCTACTGGGTGATGAGGGGAGGGTGACTCTTGGCCCTTACCTGGAGGCTGATGATGATGAAGGGTGACTCACGTAGAGGGTGACTCATAACTCATCGAAGCTTGGGTATTTTTCCCTCACCAAGAAAGATATTATACAACATTTCCTCTGTCAGATCAGTGTTTGTGTGTGTGTGTGTCCCTGTTTTCCCGGAAGACCTAAAACGACTTTGACGTTTTCGACGCAAATATCTCCTCTCTGAGTGCCAAGGTCAAGTGCCTGGTATTAAGGTCACCCGTGGCGTCCGTCTGTTGGTATGTGCTGTACCTCTCCCTGACCCGACTCGTATGACCCCTGGATGTGGTAGATTGACTTGTGGTTATGGGTTCACTTATTTATTTTTTTATTATATATATATAGATATTTTTTTTTAATTTGATGTTTTTTTTTCATTTGTATGTTTTTTTTTTAATTTTGTAGAAAGGTTTTGTATGTGGTCGTGTGATTTTGTTTTATATTTTGCGTGATTTTAGGATTATTTTTTTTAACTAAGAAAATATGTATCACGAAGAGAAATAGTTAAGTAATTTTATAGATTATAATTACATACATTATTATTTATTAACTGAAAATAGAGTATCATCCAGGTAGTTAATGATCATGAAGTGCATTATCGATTAATTATCAATCGACAAAATTATCATGCAGACATATCACGTGAGTCCAGTTCATAATGGAGACTAATTACAATACATCAATAATACAACACCAGTCAATAAATTATCATCCAAACCTAATTAATTATCACCTGTTAACAGACTGTCCTTTGATTGATAAGTTTTAATTAGTTGATTTAACTAATTTGAATCGTTTTATATTAGATTACCATATAATCATTTAATTAACAGTTTGCTGGTTCATTATAAATACGTAATTAACGTTAGATAAGCAGTGCCCGTGGGTGTGAGTGACTGATGTGTGACCGGATGTTCGGATTGTGAATGAAGAATGAGGAGAATGATGAATAATATAATGATGATGATGATGATGATGATGATGATGATGATACTTCCTCATTTTGCACTTTACTCTCACGGAAATTCATAATATATAGACAATATTTTGTATTATACCACTGCGTCATGACCTTTGACACCACCTCATTATAAATCGACATTCCATCAGATTACTTCGACAGACTTGCAGATATTACACCGACATATCACCAAAATACAGTCATAATAAATTATCCTGGACACTCAGACACATAATATCAACAAACAGTGTCGTATATTTAATCCATCTAGGCAAGGAACATAGTAACATCAAGTTGAAGGACTTGGTACAGGGGTGTCTTAAGGTATTTGAACCCATAAAGCTCTCAAACAGTCTTCTAGCAGTACGGTATTCTGTTCTCGATAATGTTTGCCTTATTGATTCCCATATTTTATAAATGTCTGTACACACACACTTTGTCTAACTGTTATGAAGTGTGTCTCGAGTGTTGTTTCAGTGATATTCCTTTTTGTGAAACTGATTCGAATGATACTTAATTGTTTCGAGTTTTGAACTGTTAAAAATGAAGTGAAAAGTAGTGGGATTAAAGTGCAAAAAAGGGTAGTAATACTACTAATACTGATAATATTAATTATAATAATAATAGAAATATTATCAATACAAAACACACACACACACACACACACACACACACACACACACACACACATAACAAACTATATATATATATATATATATATATATATATATATATATATATATATATATATATATATATATATATATATATATATATATATATATATATAATTTTTTTGTATACATTTCTCTGGACATTTCTCGCTGTAATGCAAGGGTGGGTTGGAATCATGACCTAACACACATGCTGTACAGATAGTGAAGTGTTTCCAGTATTCTGTAATAATAATGATGAAAAAATATATATACAGTATTCTTAATTGGTAACGTCCTTCCAGAATTCAGTCACATACATACATTAATGGTTGTCCTTCGTGTAACGAGGATGACCGGCCCAAGGGCCACCTCGGCGTGAATTTGTTTTAAGGTGTAGAAGCTGTCGCCAACACAACAACCACACCCTAAGTTAATAAGTTGCATGACCCAGTGTCAAGGAACAGTCCGAAAAGACCGGACAACTCGTCAACTGCACCGGCTAACCATTACCCCGTAACACGATCCGCAAATCGATTAACATCCAGGTTCCCAATTACTGCTGGGTAGACAGAGGCAAATGGCGTCAAGAAATTTACCCACAGTTTCACCCTGCCCGGGGATCGAACTCAGGTCCGCTCGTTTGCGAGGCGAGTATGCTGACCGTCACACCACAGGGCGACATACATACATACATACATACATACATACATACATACATACATACATACGAGTGCATAGTATACCGTACAAACATACATACATAGTGTGGTAGTGTAGTGTGGTAGGGAGATGTAATAGTGTGCTCTAGTGTGTTAATAAGGTGTTGTGCCTGTGTGTATTAGACTCAGGTAGAGTGTGTTGGTGTGGTACAGTGCAGTAGTGTGGTAGAGGTAATTAGTGTTTTTTGTGGTAGAACGTGGTAGTACGTTAGTGTGTATTAGGTGAAGATGATGATGATGCTGGTGAAGATGGTAGTGATGAAGATGATGGTGATGGTGTAGATGATGGTGATCGTGTGAAGAGCGTCTCCAAGTGGTCGTTCAGTGAAGCTGGTTCACCATCATTACCTGAGATTATGGTCCTGTGAGGCTGATGCAGGGACTGGAGTTGACGTCTGTCAGGTGGTGTGGTGGAGGCCAGTGGTGTGGTGGAGGTGGTGGTCATGGTGGAGGGTGGTGGTGTGGTGGAGGAGTAGTGGTGTGGTGGAGGTGGTGGTGTGGTGGAGGTGGTGGAGGGTGGTGGTATGGTGGTGTGGTGGAGGGTGGTGGTGTGGTGGAGGGTGGTGGTGTGGTGTGGTGGTGTGGTGGAGGGTGGTGGTGTGGTGGAGATGGTGGTGTGGTGGTGTGGTGGAGGTGGTGGTGTGTGTGTGGTGTGGTGGTGGGTGGTGGTGTGGTGGAGATTGGTGGTGTGTGGTGGAGATGAGTGGTGTGGTGGAGGTGGGTGGTGTGGTGGGTGGTGGTTGTGGTGGTGTGGTGGAGGGGGTGGTGGTGTGGTGGTGGGTGGTGTGTGGTGGAGGGTGGTGGTGTGGTGGGTGTGGGGTGGAGGTGGTGGTGGTGTGGTGGAGGGTGGTGGTGTGGTGGTGTGGTGGAGGGGTGGTGGTGTGGTGGAGGGTGGTGGTGTGGTGGTGGTGGTTGTGGTGGAGGGGGTGGTGGTTGTGGTGGAGGGTGGTGGTGTGGTGGAGATTGGTGGTGTGGTGGTATGGTGGTGGGTGGTGGTGGTGTGGTGGTGTGGTGGAGGTGGTGGTGTGGTGGAGGGTGGTGGTGTGGTGGTGGTGGTGTGGTGGAGGGTGGTGGGCTGTGGTGGAGGTGGTGGTGTGGTGGAGGGTGGTGGTGTGGTGGTGTGGAGGGTGGTGGTGTGGTGGTGGTGTGGTGGAGGGTGGTGGATGATGGTGGTGATGGTGTGCGGTGGAGGATGGTGGTAATGGTGAGTGGTGGAGGATGGTGGTAATGGTGTGTGGTGGAGGATGGTGGTGATGGTGTGTGGTGGAAGATGGTGGTAATGGTGTGTGGTGGAGGATGGTGGTAATGGTGTGTGGTGGAGGATGGTGGTAATGGTGTGTGGTGGGGTGGTGATGTGATGGTGTGTGTGTGTGTGTTTCGTAATAGATGGTGAAGCTTGTGACGCTGAGCCGCTGCGCGTGGATGGATGTGTCGTTGAACACTGTGTAAGCTATGTATTCCTAGGCTCGCCATTCACGTGTCACGGGTCCGTGTCATCGGCAGTTGAAGAACATGCAAGAAACAAACTGTGTCATGTGTTGAAGTTTGCCTCATTTATTATAAGGAACAATGATGTATCGTTTATCGTAAAGCTTCGCGTGTTCGACGGTAGGAGCTGATGTTAAACCCATAATTAAACTTCACAACTGGGCCACGAAAGAAATGTTGGGGGTGAAGAGAACAACACCCAACTTAGTGTGTTATGCGGAGTTCGGCCGCCCATCATTACCTGACTTACTTGACTATAGACAACGCAAATTCTTTCATAAAATGTAGTCTGAGAGAAGCAACATGAATGATGATCCTTTGTTATTTGTCATAAATCCCGTTATTTCCTCTAATACTCCTGTTGGAAAAATTGTACGCGATATGATACACAATAATGTTCCCAATATATCTGTATTAATTGGAAATGTACATAATGCCATTGCCAACTCTGACACATCAATGTATATAAGGACATATCTATCTATATGATAATAATAAATAATAATAAACGGTTTATTAATAGAGTTGCAGCCGGTGGCTGAAAATATACAGACTTACATTTGATTTAGACATAATGATATAATATACGTTCAATACATTTACAGGGCTGTACAGTACATAAATCAGGAGTTGTTTATTATTTTAACAATAGATGGGATGGTGCTGTTCTTATATCTATCGGTGCTGGCTCTTATGGGCTGAATTTTGTTGTGTGTGTGTGTGTGTGTGTGAGGTAATAATTTAATAATCGCTTAAAGTCAAGACCTTGGAATATTAACTCATATTATCTAATTAAAAAATCTGTGCCTTGCAACTAAAGGCTGAGAGTGAAAGGTATACGCTCCAAGACAGTAGCAGACTGACAGGCAGGACGGGTCAGATACATAAACAGACAAGCAGAACAGACAGTGAAGCGAGGAATTCAGAGAAGACCATAACATTATACAAGAGAACATTATAAACCTCACACAGTGTATAACCCAGCCGAGGGCTAGGTGTGGGGGCGCGCACACACACACACACACACACACACACACACACACACACACACACACACACACACACACACTCGGGGATAAATCAATGTATGTGATGAATTTAACACAAATTTCAATACTCACTAACAAGTCTAAATTAAAACGCTGACGCCCCGAGAGGTTTCGTATAAATTAGTGCACTTGTGTAGCAACAAAGTTCACCCCTTTGGTAATTATGAATTTCACCCTCTTTGGTTGTGGATATATGTAGTTCTACCCTTTTGGCTATGTATGTATGAAGTTTACCCCTTTGGTTACGCATATATGAACTTCTACCCCTTTGGTTACGTGTATATGAAGTTATACGCCTTTGGTTACGTGATATGAAGTTCTACCCCATTGGTTACGCATATATGAAGTTCTACCCCTTTGGTTATCTACTAATTTGAATGTTGTTTTCCCCTTTGGTTATCTACTAATTTGAATGTTGTTTTCCCCTTTGGTGATCATTTCTCGATTCTCAGGAATTTATGAATATAATTAAAAACCAAAACATCTAAGATTGAATTTCTCAGAATAGTATTTCCAATTGAAGTCTCGTGATGTGAGAGATAAAGAGAGTGAGATAAAGAGAAATAGAGACAGCCGAAGAAAGAAAGACAGACAAATACAAATTGAGAGATAGATAGAGAGAGAGAGAGAGACTAATTCACCTGTCCACTCTCGCCATCTCCATTATTCAGACCCATTAGCCAATAAGGTAGACGCTTGTTCCCAGGTGTACGGTAAGTTAGCCCACAGACACTAATATAAGCCAAGGTAAATATGTACAATACTCTCGCTGACGTGTGAATAATACAGGAGGACGGGTAAGGTGAGGAGATCTGTCTACTCTTTGTCTGTCTGTCTGTCTGTCTGTCTAGTTTGTTTTTCTGAGATTCGTATTTTTCTCTCTCTTTCTCTTTATCATTTTCTTTGTTTTTTCTATCTCTTTCGTGACTCTCTCTCTCTCTCTCTCTCTCTCTCTCTCTCTCTCTCTCTCTCTCTCTGTTTTACTGGAGATGCTTGGGAGGACAAAAGTTAGGGTTGACACAGTAGAAAGTTGGGGATGTTCTCTCACTTCCACCCTGAGGCGAAAATATAATGTTATAATTTTTTATTTGGAGAAGAAGAAGAAAAGAAAGAAGAAGAAAAACATAAAAATTTGAATATTAAAACATACGAAGAAAAATTATTTTTTATTTAAAAATTATTTGGATATATAGAATACTCTGTAAAATAATTGACGTTATGAAATTGTCTTTTTTTTTTTTGGGGGAGGATGTTGCAAGTTGAATGTGGCAATATTCCCAATTACACCATGCTTAACGATTGAAGTATTTGTGGAGAAATTATACATAGCGTGACGCCGACCACCACCACCACAGCACCAGCGAACCTTCCCAACAGACCTTGAAGTCATTATCGCTGGCGTCGAGAAGCCAAAGTGGAAGTCTATGTTATTTGAGGAATTTAGCTTATCAGGAATTATTAATGGAATTCAGAGCGTTAGAAGCCAATGTAAAGCCAAAGTCGGTATTTAATTCAACTTCGTCCAAAAAAAAAAAGTAAATTCAACTGTATCAAAGCCGCCCGCAGGAAGTCAGAGTAAATCCATATATATTTCCCTCCACCCGAAAAAGGAAGACCTCGGGAGTCTTCAAGCAAGAAAATTGGTTAATACCTTTCCAGCCTAAGTATTAAACTCCTAAATTAGCCTCAGAAGCTCCAGGTCACCAGAATTGATAAGTTTACCATTGAAGGAACCAATGCAACCCAGGGAAAGAAAACGGTGGAGTTTATAGTTATTATCTGTAGACAGGGTAAGGCGATAGTGATCGTCTGTGTGTGTCTGTCGTCTCCAGGAGGATATCATAGCGGTGTCAACGTCCAGTTCCAAGGTTTAGTTTGCTAGCCTAACCCCTAGCTTATTCTAACCCAACCCAACCCACACACCTCTGGTTTAATTATCAGGTAAAATAAGCTGGGTTACCTAATCTTCATGTTATCCTTTTAAGCTAAGTCGATTTAAGCTGAACTTCCAGAGCCCAAACGTTCATACATCTTGTTAAATGAAGATGAGCAACTTGGCGTCTCTGCATGCGTCCCCTTGTGTCTTTGTGATGCACTGGATGTTTGCAAGTCTTATGGGGCTAAATAGTTGTTATATCGTAATAACACACAATACACTGCTGAGACAGACAGACAGACAGGCAGACAGATAGACAGAGAGGATGCCAGTGAAAGACAGACAGGCAGACTGATTTTTACTTTTTATGCACCCCCCCCAAGCCCCGAAGTGGGTCGATAACCTGTGCCCGGGTGGACTATTCCCCATAAGAAGAGACAGAGACAGAAAGAGACAGAGACAGAAAGAGACAGAGACAGAAAGAAAAATACATTAACAGAGAGAGAGAGAGAGAGAGACGCCACTTTATATATCTCTACAGAAGTCATACGGAACTATAGGGGTGATAACTTGCCTTTATATGACTGAAGCAGGAGAAAGGGAAGCATCCAAGGACATTTATTTAACCTTAATTTTTTTCTCCTAAAGACATTTCAAAGTTAGCATCTCGTAGGGTCTCGACAATACTCCTCCTCCCTTTCTTTTCTCTCTCCCTTCTATCCCCCCTCCTCCCTCTCCTCTATCCTCCCTTACCTCTCCCCCCCCTTCCTCTGCCCCCTCTCTCCTCTCCCTTTCTTCCCTCCCCTCCCCTCTCTCATCCTCCTCCTCCTCTCTCTTCCTTCTCCTCCTCTCTCTTCCTTCTCCTCCTCCCCTCTTTCTTCTCCCTTTCCCCCCTCCCTCCCT
>NW_024733231.1:994046-1128571 GCF_018991925.1 Homarus americanus
AAATATATTATGATCTTGTTTACCAACACTTGATACACTGTCACACACTATGGGGGACTCTGGCTCTACAAAAACACACCCCTGATCACTGCACAGAAGAGAGTTGTGCGGACATTGACCTACTTGAAAAAACTGATCACACTAACGAACAATTTGCTAAATTGAAAATATTAAAATTCGAGGATATTAACACATATTGCTGTGCCCTATTTGTTTACAAATCTGTCAATCACTTGATTGACAATAATTATTTACTAAAGACACCCAGAGACCACCCCTCAGGCGCTCCTCTCAGTCCCAGACCTCCATAAAATATCACGGTGTGAAGGTGTGGAACAACTTAGCCCCACCCATCCGAGCAAAGACTACGCTTCCTTCCTTTAAGTCACCTCTAAAAAAATACCTATTGTCTAAGTATTAATATTTTTGTAATACCTACTTTATTCCTACCTATATTGTACCACCAAAACTATTATATCAGAAATTGTCATGTAGATAGATGAAAATTACCATTGTAATTATCTTATGTGCCGAAAAAGACATGATACTGACAGCTTCCGTCCTCTTGTTCCACCTCTATACGACCCCAGTTGTCAACTCCTCTGTAAAATATGTTTATACTCTAACATCGATGTAGAAAATAAATAAAATACTTAACCTGAATAAATAACGAAGTGATAATCGTGGTAACATTATGAGATGTTGTTACTACCACCATGTTAACTGTACTATTCCAGATGATACAAAATATTACATAATACTTCCTTGAGATAAATGTACAGTATATATCAGATGCCTTCAAGCGAGCTTAGGCTCTCAACTGGCTCAGCCATGTTAATAGTGTTATTATTTGCCACACTGTATCTGTATTTTTTTGGCTAAATAAACTGTTTTAATATCAATTCAATATTAAAAAACCCCAGCATTATTATGTCCACTTTAAAAACCCCGAATCTCTTTTTAAATCCTCCCCCCAGTCCCATTAAATCCTCTTTAAAGTTCTTCACTAATCCCATTGACTCCTACTGAATAACCAAATTCTCGTTTTTTAATTCCATTGAATACCCATATCATCGTTATCTAATGCTAATGAATCCCATTGAATACACAAATCCTCATTATCTAATCCCATTGAATCCCATTGAATATCCATATCATCATTTTATAATCCCATTGAATATCCATATCATCATTATCTAATCCCATTGAATACCCTTAAAATCTTCCTCCTCATATCCTATTCACATTCACCGTAAAGTTCCTTTCATTCTACGTTGCACATTACCATTACCATCTCTTCCTGCCTGGCATTTCCATCCGTCAGAATCCCTTACTTTCGTCCATCTTCGCTCTTCTCATGCCCCTTGTGTCTTTCCTCTTGCTGTTTGTCTCTGGTCCTACTTTCGTCTCTGTCCTCTTGCCCCATATATCTATTCTCTTGCCCCCTGTTTCTTCTCTTGCCCCCTGTTTCTTTTTCTCTCGCTCCTCGTCCTTCTCTCTTCTTACTCCTCTTCTCTTTTTTCTTGCCCTTCATCTCTCTTTTCTTCCCCTCGCCCCTTTCCTCACTCCTCCCGCCCATCTTCTCTCATCTCTCACCCCACATCTGTCTCCCCTCGTCTCTTTCCAGGTATTCATTGCAGTGTGGAATAAGCCACATTGTTAGTTCACTCGGTAATTGAATATGCAGGTCTCATGGGAGGGTTGAATGAAGTCATACAAATTCCCAATGTCGTAGTTAGTTTTTCGTTGAGAGGGGATTTTATTCTATATACTAAATGTGTGAGTGTTAGTGGAATTGTTGGTGTTCGCATGTCTGGGTAATGACGTTCGTATGTGTGCGTTACAGTGTTGGTTTGTGTGGGTTATGACGTTCGTATGTGTGGGTTATGACGTTCGTATGTGTGGGTTATGATGTTCATGTGGGTCTTTGCGTTTGCAGGTGTGGGTTACAGTGTTCGTATGTGTGGATTATAGCGTTTTGTAGTATTCATATATGCGTATAAAGTTCTTATATGTGTATGTGAGATATAACGTTGGTATATGTGTTGAGGGAATTTGTTTCAGGAAGTGAGAGTTAAGTAGAGAATGGAATAGATAGATAGATAGAGAAATAGATAGATAGATAGATAGATAGATACATACAGAAGGACAATACTGTTTTGTTAGTCAGTCACGATCGGATATAATATGATCGTTACAACCATTCAAGAACGAGTGTTATATGACCAACTTACTGTCAGCCTATCAGGGACTCACGTGCTGATTGTCTCACTTCGTCAATCAACCTCAGATATGCTGTGATTGCTTTAGTCTGTAAACCAATCAGGGACAGATATTGTGTAAGTGATTCACTGTCAGCCAATCAAGGAGTGATATAACGTAGTTACCTAACTCCGTCAACCAATCTTAAACAGTTAAAACGTGTTTGTTCCACGCTATCAACCAATCAGGAACAGTCTCAACCAGCCAGGAACATCGCTTTACCAACCGGCCAACCAAGGACGGATTTTGATATAACCAGTCTCACTCTCAGCCAATCAGTGACGAGTTGTATCGTGCCACTTGATTAACCAATCGGTACCTGATGGCCCCGTGGCTCACTGTGGTAGCCCAATCAACGTTGTACCGCCCCTCTAGTCTGATCAATACTGCCCACTGTGGCGGACCAGTAAATATTCCATTCACCATTTCCCAGCACTGATTAGTACTCTTGACAGCTTATCATTGCCTATTGTGATGTTTCTTATATTGTCAATTTGCTAGCCAACTAATTACCCACGACAATTTTTACCGGATATGTATAGTTAAGCTAACTCATTAATCCAGACTATTCTATCGCATTAATCCTAAATAATCCAACTTATTACCCTTGGCTAATCTAACTAATTGTAGCTGACAAATCCAGCTCCTTTTTCCAGGCTATCCAATCTATTATCACCATCTAATCCAGTTTCCTCTTTTGACCAGTCCAACTCATTATCCTTAACTAATCTCATTCACTATCTTTGACTCCTCCAATTGGTATTTCCTCGCAGCTCACCAATTTGTTGACCAATTTGGAACACATGTGCTCTCACCTCACCAAATTGGAATACGAGTCCTCTTACCTCACTAATTTGGAACAGATATCCTCTGACCTCACCAATTTGTTCACCAATTAACACCAACCATTATTTAATTGCACTTTCGCGCCACTAAATCGACGCCATTACCAGGTGTGGAGATTTTTGCCTCGTTACAAGAAATTATTTCCTGACAACCTTTTGACGGGAGGACTTTTGTTGCAGAATTTTGTCGCTTTTGTGTTCCGCTACGACTTTTTGAACTGTGTCTCTATTTTGTATTTTATTGTAGAGTCCTGATGAAGAAGTTCTTTTGAGGGAAGGTTTTTTGTTTTACTCTTTCATCTTGATCATATTCTTAGTTTTCTTTTGTTTCGATTTAGTATTTGTTAAGGATATTTTGTGGATCCTCAATAACGACATCTTTAAAGTTGGTGCAGTATTTTATGAAGACTTTTTTATTACTTTTATTTATTTACCTATTTTGTATTTTAATTTATTGATTGATTTATTTTTATTTAATGCGGTTTATTTTACTCATAACGACTATACAAAACCTATTAGGTAATGATAAACTGACATATTTTCTTTTGCTAATTTTAGTATCACTTTTTATATAGATATGCATTTTTATTTGTTATTTGTTATTTCGATTTTAATACGTAAAAAGTTCTAATGTTAAATTTTATTATTTTTTCTATTTTTTTAAGGGGAGATTAATGGATTTTTGTGGAACTTAAATAAAGACTTCTTATAGGGAAGTATTAACAGTTTTTGAGGAAGAGGGATCAACTCTTTTCACCATCTGTTGATAAAGTAATGTGGAATACGCCATTGTTAAGTTTCCACCAATTCTTTTTATCTTTTTTTTTAATTAAAAGTGTCTAAAATTCCTCAACGCGTTTACATAAGGATGTTGCAACTCATTTAAACCTGCATAGTGCAATGATGCGTGCTGGTGATGTGTGGCTGTGAGCGGCTCTCTGTTTGTCAGGGAAAGAACTGTGCTTTGAAAATATACATCTGATGAACACTTGGTTGATTAATCTGGTTCATTATTTTTGGTAAATGAGGTTAATGAACGAATAACCCAAAGGAGATGATACAAGAATGTCTTTCCTTCGTTAACATATTGGTTAAGTGTTCTGTTTCCTTGGGTCTGATTGTTGGGTGCGCCTTGTGGGATTCCTACCTTGAGTCTAACTCGTGGATCTGCCTCCAGGGTTCTGCCTCTTGGGGATCTTTCCTTGGGTCTAAGTCATGGATCTTTCTCATGGGTCTACCTCCTGGGTCGCCTTCTTTGGGTCTTAACACGTGGGTCTTCCTCTTGGGTCTGCCTCCTGGGTCCCCTTCCTTGTGTGTAACTCATGTGTTTGCCTCGTGGGTCTGCCTCCTGGGTGTGCCTCTCCAACCCTGGGTCGACGGACTGGGGTTACTCTCTATCAGGTTGCTATTTCGTCTGTGTACTCTGAGCCAGCCCGAGAATCTCCTCTTCTGGCGCTGGTCGTTCATGATAATTACTGTCCACCGCAACTGATGGCATTAAGTGAATTATCACACGTACCAGACGGTCATAAGTGGATGGGCGAAGGACCGAAAATACTGAGATCGAAAACATTTATTGCAAACATTTTATTTTTGTATTTATTTTATTGTTATTTTTTTAAGGGCGGGAGAAGGTTCCTTTTTTGTGGGAAGGTTTAAACGTAACTGATAATTTCAGGTCTATTTTTAGTTTTCACCTCAAGATAAACATTATAAATCATAACGTGGGGCTATACTGTAGTCTCGGTTATAAGATTACACAACCCGTATATAATGCACTCTTCAAGATTATACAACCTAAAAATAATATACTCTTCAAGTTAACAAACTTGATATTCTGCAGTCTTCAATATAACACAACCCGAATATATTGGCTCTCTCTGCCTAACCCTCTTTCCCTAATGAGGAAAATCCCTACCAATTGGAATTCATTAGAACCGTGTTGTGTAGTGTCTTTGTCGTGGATCTAGATCTATTAGTTCCGGGTTAAGTAGCTTCTTGGCGTGAATCTAGAGATTTGTGTTCCAGATTGTGCTGCATTACCTCGAGAGGAGGAGGGGGGGGGGCAAGATGGGGATGGTCCTAGATATACTGTTTCCGTGTTGTGCTTCGTAAATCTTCAGGTATTAGTTCCGGGTTGTTTTGCATGGATTTAGATGTAGTATTTGTTCTGGGTCTAAGTATATAAATTTCGGGTTGCTCAGAGTTTCGTGTTGTGTTGCGAGGCTCTAGATGCATTATATCCGGGTTGTGTATCTTCTTGGCGTAACTCCCAAGCACCATTAAGTGAGTTCGAAATATTAATGGCACCTTGCCGTGTTATCGCTAATGAGTGGCGCATTAAATTATGTTGGTGCTTGGCCTACCTGAGGAGGTAGTTAGTGTGTGTATGTGTATGTGTGTGTGTGTGTGTGTGTGTGTGTGTGTGTGTGTGTGTGTGTGTGCAATCGATTTTCCAGGTGTTTCAGTTGTTTGTTCAGCCGACACACCACCTGATAGTGTTTTGTGACAACCTCAACACAATCAACACTAACCTCAACACAATCAACACTAACCTCAACACAATCAACACTAACCTCAACACAATCAACACTAACCTCAACACAATCAACACTAACCTCAACACAATCAACACTAACCTCAACACAATCAACACTAACCTCAACACAATCAACACTAACCTCAACACAATCAACACCTAATCTTAACACAATCAACACTAACCTCAACACAATCAACACTAACCTCAACACAATCAACATTAACCTCAACACAATCAACACTAACCTCAACACAATCAACACTAACCTCAACACAATCAACACTAACCTCAACACAATCAACACTAACCTCAACACAATCAACACTAACCTCACACAATCAACACTAACCTCAACACAATCACACTAACCTAACACAATCAACACTAACCTCAACACAATCAACATTAACCTCAACACAATCAACACTAACCTCAACACAATCAACACTAACCTCAACACAATCAACACTAACCTCAACACTAACCTCAACACAATCACACTAACCTCAACACAATCAACACTAACCTCAACACAATCATCGCTTCAGGATAATTGGGTCAATATCAGGTAGCAGTCACTGGTCCATCACTCTTTTAATGACACAATTTCCATCATAATGACAATATAAAGTATGACATAATCTGTGTGTGTGTGTGTGTGTGTGTGTGTGTGTGTGTGTGTTTGGTCAGTGATCATTGTAGTTGATTTTGTATTTGAGGTAATTTTTTTATGGGGATAATTTGATCAAAAGCGTCATTTGAGATTATTGATGGTTATACATGTATTGAAATTGACTGTGTTTTGTTAACATGATTTTCCGCATCTCCTGACCTGTGATGGATATATTTTTTTCGCGTGTAATGGAAATGTTTTGGGGGAGGGAAGGAGGAGAATTTTTTTTTTCCCCGCTAGTAAAGGATTGTTTTTTTTTGGGAAAGGAAGATTTGGGGAGTAAAGGAAGTTTGGGGGGCGTAAAAGGACTTTTTTGGGGGGCGAGTATTGGATTTTTTCTTCGCTAATCTCTCTCCTGATAGGCATTGCTGTACCTGTAAATTATTTTCAAATTCACACTTGCAATTCTGAATAAAGCATTAGATTGTACTGAGGCAACACCTTTATTATACTGTCACCTTATAGTAATTACGGTACCTGCTCTTTACACTTTTAAACATATACTGTCTGTACGGTTCACCGGATCACTGAAGATTATCCCCAGGCTTACATCACACGAAGAGTAACAACCCTAACCTAACCTAACCTAACCTAACAAATTAATCAAACGTAACCTGATAATTATAGCTTAGCCTAACCTAACCTAACCTAACCTAACAAATTAATCAAACGTAACCTGATAATTATAGCCTAACCTAACCTAACCTAACAAATTAATTAAACGTAACCTGATAATTATAGCCTAACCTAACCTAACCTAACCTAACCTAACCTAACCTAACCTAACCTAATCTAATCTATCCTAAAGTAGCCTAACCTAAACTATCGCAAATCTGACTCAACCTAACCTAACGCTAATTTAACCTCATTCACAATATAGAAAACATCGTGCCGGCTTATACAGTAGAGAACTTTACCTTAGAGTCTACGTCAGAGAAACCAGTGAAGCTTAAATCCTGAGTTGGTTTCAAGTTTTCATTGAGAGAAACCTCCCAGGTGTTAAGTACCTCTTCAAGAGAGAGAGAGACTTTGGTTAATTAACAATCTTTGACATAATATTTTTCTTCTTTAAGTTTTAACCCTTTAAAGATCTTAGGACCAGAGGCTCATTAAACTACTACTTTAAGTTGGTTGTTAATCCATTCAGAGTATTCGCCTGATTGGTCCCCGTATTGTGGTCTATGAGAGTGTTATAATTAATGGGCGCTCGTTCGGCAGTGATGGAGGAAGGCATTAGGGAGGGAGGGGGGAGGAGGAGGAGGGGGGGGAGGAAGGAGGGAGGGAAGGAGGGAGGAGGGAGGGAAGGAAGGAGGAGAGGGAGGAGGAGGAGGAGGGAGGAGGAGGAGGGAAGGAGTGAGGGGGAGAGGAGGGAGGAGGGAAGGAGTGATAGAGGGAAATTGGGGAGAAGAGAAGGAAGGTGGGAGGAAAGAGGGAGTGGGGAGAGAGGGGTTAGTTAAGATGCTGGACGGAGAGAGAGAGAGAGATCCTTCCCCTGGGATAGATTGACGTTATTATCTTCTTCTGTCTCCTTCTTTCCTTATTCTCTTACCTGTGTTCATCATATTCGTGATGTCAAAGTTTACTTGTGTACGTTCTATGACTTTAATGTACACACACACACACACACACACACACACACACACACACGAGAGAGAAGGACCACCTCATAGCACAACACAAGTACCTTAGGAGAACCGGGGTCATGACTCACCTCCAGGTTAAACCCTCTTGACTCACTGATACAGACGCATCGCCTCCGCCTCCCACACGCTGCCTCCTCCATCAGTGGGTGAGGAGGAACGTGTATCTAGACCAGGAGGAAGAGGTGGTGGTGGTGGTGTTGGTGCTTCAAGGTATCCACGCGGCGAGTTGAGTGAGGGACGCGATATGGAATTATAGTCTGATGTAAAGGAGGATTTTTAATTTTTTTTGAATCACGTGAAGATTTTAACCTCTCATCCCACCAGCTAACCTAATCTAAATGAATCACCCTAAAGCCAACCTAACCCAGTCTTTCTTAACGCTATCCTTAACTTAGCTAATCCAATTTAGTCTGACCTAACATAATAATCACCTAACCTAAATCATCGTTCATTTAACCTAACCTAACCTAACCTAACCTAACCTAACCTAACCTAACCTAACCTAACCCTCCCCCCAGGTATCGTTAGGGTGTTTCATCATTTGGTGAAATAAGCTGTGGGGTGGCTAATCTTCAGGTGATCCATTCACACTAACATAATGGCGGGTCTGGGGAGATACACTCATTCAACCTCTTAATTAAGTTTTACGTAGAAAGGTAAAAGTTTATGGTTAGGTTAGGTTGATGGAAAGATGTAAGAATTGAATGCCATAGATGGTAAAAAGCGTGGATTGAAGGAGGTGGATGATAATGATGTTTAAATAAATATGACTTGCACCATAAAATTGCATACATATATTTTTTTTTATTTAATATGAATCATTTTTCTTCTGTTATGTATCTATTAAAAGGAGAGACTTGACTAAACCAAAGAGAAACGAACCATAATAATAAATAAAATGATAAAGGGACGAGTTACTGATAGACCAAACTGTCCACTTCTAACACACACAAGGCTCAGTCAATAGGTAGACTTCATTAGTTAATTCATTCGCTGATCCAGTTATTTAATTTAATTTTTATTCAGTAACCGAATTACAGGTATGAATACAGGTAAAGGTAAATATGTTTCAGATTGATAACATTAACGAGTTATTGGCCAGGAAAAAAGTTTGCAGTATTACATAATGTTTACTTATAGGAAATAGACATAGTTATATAATTTTAGGTTTTACAATATATACCTGTTGTCTTCTACACTACCTCTATATCTACGACATCATCCCTTCTCCTCCTCCCCATTCCTCCCTCCTTCTCCTTCCTCCTTATTTCCTTCACCCCACACTCTCTCCCTCCATCTCTATCACAATCTCATACTTTTTCTCACACCTACACATTCTCTCCCCTCCCACCCTCCCACACGCTCCATTTGCGTCTCTTACACTCTGCCTCGCTTCTTCCACATTTTCCATCTCTCACACTCTACCTCACATAAGAACATAAGAATGAAGGAAACTGCAGCGGGCCTATTGGTCCATACTGGGCAGTCCCGTTTACACCCAACCCCTATCGCTCATATATCCATCCCACCTATGTTTGAAGCTATCCAGCGTGTTCCAGTTAATGATGATATTTGGTAACTTGTTCCACTTGTCCACTACTCTATTTCCAAACCAGTGTTTACCTACCTCGCGCCTAAATCTAAATTTGTCTAATTTAAAACCACTGTTACGAGTTCGCTCCTGGTTGGATAGTTTGAGTACCTTTGTTATGTACCCTTTGTTCAGCCCTGACTTCCATTTATACACCTCTATCATGTCGCCCCTCTCTCTCACACTCCCTCACACCGCTCAAACTCTCCCTCACACCTCTCACACTCTCCCTCACACCTCTCACACTCTCCCTCACACCTCTCACGCTCTGCCACACACCTTTCACGTTTTGTCTCGCACCTCTCACACACACACACTCATTTCCTAGGCCAGTGGGTGGAGTGTCCCTTGAAGCAATCAGTAACAGAGTATAACTGATTGGCCTCCACGGTACCGACCCGGTCAGTGGACCACGACACGCACAGTGAATATTACATGTGTCACGGTCTTCATACACTCTCTCTGTCTGTCTGTCTGTCTGTCCTGTCCTGTCCTGTCCAAGAAAGGATTACGTTGACTCAATGATGAAATATACTCCAAAAGGCGATTCATATTTTTCCCTACATTAATCCAATCCCGTTTAGGATTCGTATATAAAAGCCCTGACATCATTTATTAATCTAATCTTAACTTTGAAAGGGAGAATTTATTTATTAATATTAATTTTTTGATAGAGAACCTTTTATATAATTTTTAGTCGAGAGAAATTATATATTTTTTGAATAGCGAATCAAAATATATCTGAAAGGGGTCTCTGAATGGCGGCTCAGACCTCATAGTTAAGGGAAGGGATTCGAGTATTCCATATAGGGAGTTGAGTTTCATAAGAGCTCCTCGTCTTCACAGTGTTGCCTGGGTCTTGCCTCGCATATATATATGGCCACGTGTGAAAAGGTTCAGTAATTCTACCCGACGGTTTGTTTAAGGGAAAGAGTGAGATTTGGTTTTTATTGGATGTGTGTGTGTGTGTGTATGTATGTATGTATGTATGTATGTATGTATGTATGTATGTGGTGTAATGGTCAGCATGCTCGCCTCGCAAGCGGGCGGACCCGGGTTCGATCCCTGGGCAGGGTGAAACTATTGGCCAGTTTCTTTACGCCATTTGCCTCTGTCTACCCAGCAGTAACCGGGGACCTGGATGTTAATCGATTTGTGGAACGTATTCCGGGGTAATGGTTAGCCAGTGCTGTTGGCGAGTTGTCCGGTCTCTGACTATTCCTTGACACTGGGTCATGCAACTCGTTAGCTTAGGGTGTGGTTGTTGCGTTGGCGACAGCTTCTCCACCTTAAACAAATTCACGCCTAGGTGGCCTTTAGGCCGGCCATCCTCGTTACACGAGGGGCAACCATTATGTATGTATGTACTGCATGTATGTATGTATGTATGTATGGATGTATATATGGATGGATGTCTGTATGTATACTAAATATTAGAAACCCCAAGTTATTTTACATGACGATTTTTCACACTAACGCTACCTGTGTGGGGTCAGGTTAGGTTAGGTTAGTTTAGGTTTGGATAGGTTAGGTTAGGTTGGGTTGGGTTGGGTTAAATTAGGTTAGGTTGGGTTAAGTGAGTTTGGGTTAGGATGGTTTGGGTTGAGATGGTTTGGGTTTGGTTGGGTTGGATTGGATTAACGTTAAAGTGGTTAGGTTAGGATAGGTTTGCGTTAAAGTGGCTAATATTCAGGTGTTCTGAATTTTGAATAGTTACACTTATTGCTGTTAGGGGAGAGTATAATGATCTAATAAAAGAATTAATGGGTTCTGGTTATCCTCAGTGGTAATGGCAAGAAAGTCAGTCCTCCGCCAGATGAGAGAAGAAAAAGAAAAAATGAAACCCGGAACTCTGGGAATGAAGGCATTTGGGGGAGTGGGAATGCTTCAGTAACATTCTTCTTTCATTACTATCGGATTCCTGTTATTCTGGACTGTTATGAAAATACAACCATCTCTATTATGTTAAAATGAGTTACGTTATAATGGGTGTAAATAATTATTGTATTTGTGAGGCGAATCATAATGTATCTGTATTACAAGTGAACGGGAAGATGCACTTACCCTTGACTGGCTTTGACTAATAGACATATAAGTCATTGTATCCAGATCTGGCTTTGACTAATAGACATAGATCTGGTTATGGAAAGACGATCAATGTTGATAAAATATAAGAATTACCTCCTAATTATTCATAGTAATAATTGAAAAAAAAAATTGGTGTCCATAGAGAAATTTTTATGAAGAAAGCATCGTTTAGAGCGCTGGACTACTGTTATTTTAAGCAGCTTTATAAATACCATCTCTCATGGCTAAAAAAAAAATATATATAATTATAAAAAATATGACCCACCTATTATCCCAAGTGACAGTAGTAAAAAAAATAATCTCCTTCCATAAAAAAATATTGGGTCCTAGTTTCGTCCTCTGGAAAAATAAAGAGACGATACAAGCGTTGGATTTTTATTCTTCTGAACGGAAATGTAAACACGATCAGTATTGGCTAAAAAAATGGGCGGGCGGGTGGGGAGGGGGGTAGAGTTGATATCCAGTTAGTATGAATGACCATCGTTGAAACTTTAAAAAATAATAATTCAGAGCTCGACTAAGACTCCTGGATCACCTTCACGACCACTGGAAAGGCGGAGGGGCATCGTTACAAAGGTATTTTTCTTTCATTAGTGTTTATTTAACCACCTGAGTACCTGTACCTTGAGAGCTGGTAACGGAGCGTCTCATGTGCACCTGAGCAAAACACACACACACACACACACACACTTTACTTTGCTTTTTATTGTTTAGATTTTGTGAGCATAACCGGAAGAGAGGAGGTGGAAAGGTGGTGGTCGTTACTTATGCTGGAGGGTTGTTGTATATGAATAGGTTGATTTGTTGTGATATGTTGTGATGTTTTGTATTGTTAACTATGTGATTGTAGTGATGTATTTGTGTTATCAGGGAGAAGCATATGTTATATTTTCTCTCTCTCTCTCTCTCTCTCTCTCTCTCTCTCTCTCTCTCTCTCTCTCACACACTTACTTGGTGGGATGGATATTTTCAGTGGCTTAGGATTCCTTGGAAATAGGCGACTTAGGTGGTGTTTGTGGGGAGGAAAAATACCCCTTTTAGAAATTTGTCTTAATACCATGAACACCCAGAGGAATTCCGAAAGAAAATGCCCAAATACCCAAAAAAATACCACAAACATCAAGGAAAATTCCCAAAGAAAAATCAGACGATAATTTTGATATAGAAACATCCTTAGGTCGTCTTAAGTCCTCCAGTCACCAATTTGACACATTTTAACGACCTGCCACTCGTAGAAGCGACCTTGATTATGTCACCGTCCGGGAATTATGATTCACCTGAGCTGGAAGTCATTTAGGTGGTGATTAAAGATTCTCAAAGGTACGGCCACGACACATCGCTTCCTGGTACACCTTCATTTTTATGTTGATTATCTCATATGAATATTATTGACTACTTGATGATTCCCCCCTCACCCACACACACCACCCACACACACACACACACACACACACACCACCACACCCCACACACACACACCCCACACACACCACGCACACCCCACACACACACCCTCTCATTTATTCCATCTGGTGACTAAACACTCAACGCTAACCTAACCTTATCCAATCTAATCTAAACTAACTTAACCTAATCTAACTTAGTGTAACCTAACTTAATCTAATCTAACCTAAACTAAGATAGCTCCTCAGGTATCATTAGGGTATTTAATTAATCTTAAGATAAAATAAATTGGGGGCGAATCTCCAGGGAATACAATATTTTCCCAGGGTTAAGGATGTATATGAATAATACGCATATGTATACTGTATGAATATTCTCGAATAATATGAAATTGTATCGCAGCCGCATAGATATACGATTGTTATTGCTCAATGCCGCTACATGACAGGGAAATATGATATCATTGGTTGTGTGGTGTGTGTGTGTGTGTGTGTGTGTGTGTGTGTGTGTGTGTGTGTGTGTGTTTGTTGCCTCATTTACTATATAGGTATACCAGAACATGATCTTGAACTAACACATTGCTCACTCGTCTTCACCATTACCGCCCACTTACGGCTGCTGCTGCTGCTGGTGGTGAACTATAACCCTGATATAATGAGTGACGACGTGACTTCCTTACACTGGTGAAGGTAGAAATGACATTATTTCCACGTACCAAAAAAATAAACAACGAAAATATTGACAGATAATAGAGAGAAATTATAAAAAAATATTAGAATTTGCATCACGTGAAGATTAGTCACGTCAGTTTATTTCACGTGATGGATTAAATACTCTAACCTAACGTAACCTAACCACTTCAATATTAAATAACATACTATAAAGAGATCAAAATATAGTGACTAAGACCTGTTACCTCCACCTATTAATTAAGGTGTGTGATACCATAAAGCTCCGTCTTGGCCATGAAGCTCTCAGTGTAAAGAAGACGGGGGAGGCGAGAGGTTGTGTCCGGGACTGTGGTATATTGTTAGTGTTATTGTGATTTGCGTTATTGTCGTGTTCCTGCTGCGTGCCTGGAATTGAACGTCATTTTTATTTATTTGTGGGTGTGTGGGAGGGTGTAGGTGTATGTGTGTATGTGTGTGGTTGTTTGTGTGTATATGCGTTTAGGTGTATATTTATAAGTATATGTATATCTGTACGTGTATGTTTATGTATTTTTGTGTAAGAATATAGTTTCCCATTCGTTAGCTGGAGGTTATGTATACTAAGAATTAACTCTTATTCACACCAAACGTTTTATTAGAGAGAGAGAGAGAGAGAGAGAGAGAGAGAGAGAGAGAGAGAGAGAGAGAGAAAGACGCATACAATAGCTTCATAAGACAAACGTTCAGGAAATATTGCCTTTTTAGAATATCCGAAAGATGTAAATAAATATACCTGGACAAGAAGAAATGTATCGCTTGAGGTCACTGTCACCCAAGCCTGCAAAATAATAATATAGAAGAGATGAATAATAGAATGACATGAACAGAGATAAAATAATGTGAAGAAATATAGGAAATGAAATACCTGATGCAATATTGAATAAAAATAAAATCAATCCAAAGAATTATTTGATCAATAACATAAAAAAACGAACGAGGAATAAAAATGAAATGACAGACATTCACTCACACATAGTCACTCATTCTGTCAGTATTGAATTTATCAGATGGAAAATACAATGCCTTATTTCATCACGCAAAACGTATATATATATATATATATATCCCACGACCCAATTACAGTGAAATTGGGGAGTTACGAGTGATATACCTGTACAAATTATACCACAAATTGTACCTGAATTGATGTCATTGTTATAGAATGGTACAATATGTCGTGCTGTAAATTTGGGTGAAATGTGTGTGGTGGTGGGGCAGGTGTGTTGGTCACTGGTCAGGTCAGGTCAGGTCAGGTCAGCGGGTGATAAACAAAGAGTAAAATGTTATCCCTCATGTTTGGAAAATATTTGTATCTGTCAGTTAGGTCAGGTAAGGCGGAGGGTGGGGGGGTTGATATCGTCTTAGTTGTTCAGGAGTCGCTCTTGATCTCTCTCTCTCTCTCTCTCTCTCTCTCTCTCTCTCTCTCTCTCTCTCTCTCTCTCTCTCTCTCTCTCTCTCTCTCTCTCCTACTTCTCCTCAACTTCCGTCTTCCCTTTATCTCCTGCCTCTAACTTCCTCTTTGCAATGCCTTTATCTCCTGGGATGGCTACGATCAGAGAGAGAGACTGTAATGGCAAACTTAATCCATCCACAAATGGTTAACTAATTACAGTATATTAGTACAGATATTACATAAAAGTGCAGTGGGATTAGATGCTTTTAATAATGCAACTAATCTTGTTTAGGTACGTCAATCCCCCCTCCCCGCCCCCCTCTAATCTGTAAATCATTAAAGGGAGATTAGTACACTATTCTACACCAATCAACTAAGTGCATTAAGTTTATAAGTACACCTTTGAGGAAGTCTGTGTGATATCCTCCCCTCCCCTCACCCCCTCTCCCCCCTTCCCCTCACTCCCCCTCCTCCCCCCACCATAGTATATTTCTCTGGGTATAATGGCAGATATATATATTCCCTTAGGCCAAAATATTTCGATACATTGAGATAATAAATTGCTCTTCTGACATCAGGTGTTGTGGGTTAATACCTGGGAGAGAGAGAGACGGGGGAGGAGGGGGTAGTGTGTGGGAAGTGGTTATGGTGGTGGGGAGGGGGTGGGGAGTAGTCAAGGTTGGTGGGGTGGAGGCTCAAGGTGGTGTGGGTGTGCAGGCTGCGATAACACCAACAGATTTAGCGATTTTTGTGACTTTTTAAAATAGTAAATTTTTATAAACTCTTTTATAATAATATGTTGTGATATATAAGCATCTTAATGTTTCATGTACTTACCTGTAGTTATAGTGGTGGTGGTGGTAGTTAAAAAAAATTGTGGTAGTTGTGGTGGTAGTAATATAGGATGAGAAGTAGGAGAGAGCAGGAGTAGGAGAGAGCAGGAGTAAGAGGGGGAAGAGGCAGAGTAGGAGAGAGGAGTAAGGAGGATGGGAGTAGTCATATTAGAAAAAAAAATCTTGTTTAATATTTTCCGATAGTGGAAGCTGGACCATTAACTAGTAGGAGGAATATTTAACTAACTCGTCGGAGAGTATCGACTGTATTTATGTTGTATTTTAAAAAAGAACGCAAAATACAGCAACACAAATACAATGTATGGCCGGAATAATGTTAATATTATACAACAGCCTCACACTATTACACATTACTAACAAAATACTGGCACATACTAAATACCTGATCAAACCTAACCTAACCAAACCAAAGTACCCTACCCTACCCTACCCTTCTAATATTAATACTCGTCCCTTGGTGAATAATTAGTATACCACTGTCTTCATCCGTTTAATGCATTTGTTTCTTAAGGAGCAGGTAAGTAGCGTTTATCCCATTACGTAACAGTGAGTCTCATTATGCATCATTAATCAGCATCTCGTCTGGCAACACTGTGAATTACCTTGAGTCTGTAATTAAGGAAACGTGTTGGTGGTGATAACGTTGGTAATATTATTTCGCCTTTTGTTTTTGTTGTGTTTATTATTATTGTTATTATTATTGTTATTATTATTGTTATTTTTGTTATTATTGTTGTTATATTATTATTATTGTTGTTATTTTTGTTATTATTATTATTATTATTATTATTATTATTATTATTATTATTTTTGTTATTATTATTACGACTACACGAAGATAGAGACGTACGTGTGTGTGTGTGTGTGTGTGTGTGTGTGTGTGTGTGTGTGTGTGTGTTTTGTTTTAACTCCACCTACTTGTACAACACCGGGAAAATATTGGCATACCAACACCAAAGAATTTTCATTACCATTATTATCATAAACTCACGAAAAACAACAACATTTCCTCTCCCACAGTATGGTCGGTCTTCAGGTTAGGAAGCCGAAGATGCCTCCGTCATCTTTCTGCAGCACTTAGCAATTTCTTATTTGCATATTGCATTTGGGTTGAATCTTGAGCCTGGAGAAAAGTTTTGTGAGAACGAACGTGCCGAGGAGGATAGTGGACGGGTGGGGAGGTAGTGGAGGGTGGGGAGGATAGTGGAGTGGTGGGAGGAGGGTGAGTGGATGGGTGGGGAGGGGGTGGGGAGGATAGTGGGAGGTGGGGGTGGGGAGGATAGTGGAGGGTGGGGAGGATGGTGGAGGGGTGGTAGGGAGGATGGTGGAGGTGGGGAGGGTAGTGGAGGGTGGGGGAGGGATAGTGGAGGGTGGAGGTAGTGGAGGTGGGAGGGAGGTGGGGGGTGGGGAGGGATGAGTGGAGGGGTGGGGAGGAGTGGAGGGGTGGGGAGGGTAGTGGAGGTGGGGAGGGATGGTGGAGGTGGGAGGGATAGTGGAGGTGGGGTGTGAGTAGGGGTTAGAAGGGTAGTGGAAGGGTTAGGAGGAGGTAGTGGATGGGTTAGGAGGGGGTGGATGGGGTTAGGAGAATAGTGGAGGGATGGGGGTGGTAGGTGGGGGTGAGTGGAGGTGGGGGTAGTGTGGAGAGGTGGGGTAGTGGAGGGAGGGGTTAGGAGGATAGTGGAAGGGGTTAGGAAGGTAGTGGATGGGGTTAGGAGGGTAGTGGATGGGGTTAGGAGGATAGTGGAGGGGTGGGGAGGATAGTGGAGGGGTGGTGGGTAGTGGAGGGATGGGTGGGGAGGGTAGTGGATGGGTAGTGAAGGGAATGGAAGGGTAGTGCATTTAAAAGAATATGATAATAGAGAAAATAGATGGATGAGGAAGAAGAAGAATAATCTAAATCCCTCTTTTTTCCCCCAAGGTAAGAAGGATCAGTCCGCCATATTGAAAAAAATAATAATAATCCCCAGCTCCCATATACCTGAACATCGGAGGTCATAAAGATGCTAAGCCACACCTGCTCCCAAGAGTTATTTACACTTCAGCTGTCTATTAAATTTTCGACCGTAAGATAGTGTCGCCTCTGAGACTTTACTAGTCTCAGGGAGCCACTAGCTGTATGTAGGTTATTTGTAAACATTGACTTAAATATTCTGTTGGTATATTAATTTCTTCAATATATTCGTATTTCTTATTTGTTAATTATGTTATTTTAAATTTGTGTTCGTATATGTTAAATTCTGTCTTTATTTCATGTTAAATACCTGTTTGTTACCTGTTTATTACGTGTTCAAAGCGTCCATCTTGATACACCCATGTTAAGTAAGTGTTCAATAATACACAGGAGAATTGTATGAAGTTCTTCACATTTTTCTTGTTATTTGAAATATCGTTTAGTAAAATTATAAAGAAATTTGTTGAGGGGATAAATTTTTAAGTCTCCAGCTGCTTCAAACTTTCCCAAAAATTTTGCTTTGTGGTGTCCAGAATTTTTCATGGTGCAACTTCCCCGATTTTTTCCTTTTTTTTTAGGAATCTCCTCCTTCCGCCTTCTTCTTCTTCTCCTTCTTCTTCTCCTTCTCCTCCTCCCCCCCAGTACCTGCTGATGTTCCCGGTTACCAGTGATACCGTGGGTCATTTTAACGCCTCGATGCAGCTCAATAACGTGGTCACCTTTCATTAGACCACCTACCTGTATCTTCGACAGACTCCCAGACCAAGGTGGCTTACGGGTGAAAATACAAGCAACATCCAAGCGGAAATGACCCATATTATTATGTGTGGGATAGCTTGTTCATAGCCTCAACCAGACCACATCAGACGAAGCTTGAGTTAAGGTCGGAAATTCTAGAGATATCCAAGTGTGAATAGTTCTTAATAGCAGCTGATTAACATGTTTATGGTCCCATCGAGATTCCTGTTGATTAAGTTGAGTTAAGGTCGGAAGTACACGGGAAATTCCAAGTTAAAATGGTCCTTATGGGTAATTGTGAGTTAGCCTGTTCATACCCCGAATATCGTGAATTAACAGGACTTTTAATGAACCTTTGGAGTACTGTGTTGGCCTTATAAAAGAAGCCTTAATTGAGAGAGAAAGAGAGAGGGAGAGAAAGAGAAGTAATATTGGTTCAAGTTATCAGTAAATTCGACTCCTTAATTAAGAGTTTGTTGTCTCACTTTTTTCGACCAAAGTTGATACGATGTTGATGGTTTAAGAAACGATGTTTTGTAATTCATTAAACGATATCGGCGAATTAAGATACGATAATAACGATTTAAGATACGATAATAACGATTTAAGATACGATAATAACGATTTAAGATACGATAATAGCGAATTAAGATACGATAATAACGATTTAAGATACGATAATAACGATTTAAGATACGATAATAACGATTTAAGATGTGATAATAGCGATTTAAGAAAAAACATGTGAATAATGACTATTAATACCTGAGGCAGTGATATTTAATTAGGTGAAAATACAGTATACAGATGGATACAGTAATGTGCACGTCAGAATTATTATGTATTATTGACTATATTTTTCTGTTTATATGAAACAAGAGAGACGTGAAAGGAAGGGATTGTAGGGGAGACATCACAAGTGTAGATAAATGAATGACATGGGATAAGACAAGAAAGGGGAAACATACATACATACATACAGGGTACATACATACATACATACATACATACATATATACACACACACACACACGCCATTCTCGAGTCTACCGTATTGATGAGGCAGAATGAAGTCAATGGAGCCGACCGTCACAAAGTTTGCTGGACTGGGTTGGATATGAACTACGTGGTGGAGAGGAAAGTCCTGTGGCGAACCTGGTGACGGAGGGAGGGAGGGAGGGCAGGGAAGGTGAGAAGAGGAAAAGAGAGAGGGACTGGGGAAGAAAAAGGAGATGGAAAGGTAAGAAGATGGAAGGAAGGAGGGGGGATGATTGCTCTCTCTCTTTCTCTCTCTCGCTCTCACATTATATTATCCTTTATATTACAGAGTATGTTTTGCAATGTTGTTATTTTGATGTAAGATACAGTAAAGACCATCCTCCTCCAGTTATACCCCCATCAACATACATGACTCTCCTTATATACCAGATATTGTCAAGTGTCCAGGGAGTTTTGGTTGTATATGTACTATGTAAATTACCTTGTTGACGAAAAGGATGAATTTGTGTTTATTTTTTTGGTCTTGTATTTTTTGATGTTGTGTGTTAAGTTGGCATCGTCACTATATGTTCACAATGTTGTACACGCAGGGATAACTTATTTTTTCTCTTCTTTCACCACTCCTTCTTCCCATCCCTCCTCTCCCTTTACGCCCAGTTCTCCTCTTCTACTCCTCCTCTCCCCTCCCCTCCTCCTTTCCCCTTCTCTCCAGCCTTCCCCTATTCTATCCCTTCTCCCACCTCCCCTTCCTTTACGCCCACCTCTTCTCTTCTACTCCTCTTCTCCCCTCCAACCTTAAATTCTTCCTGTTTCCCTCCTCTTCCTTCAAACACCCCTCTCCTTCCCTCCATCCCTCACTTCCTCTTCCTACTTCCCCTTTCCCTCTCTCTATTATCATTCTCCCCCCATCTTCCTCCTCCTCTCATCTCGGTATTACCACATTTTTTCCTTTTCCCCTCTTCCTCCCTCCCCGTCACGTGCCTCTATTACCAATATCCGTTACCTTTCCTTCTCCTCCCCCCTCCCTTCCTCCTTCTCCCTCTCCCCCCCTCCCCTTTCCTCTCCGCCATCATGTCCTCCAATGCCTCTTGCCCACCTCCTTCCTCTCTCCACTTCTCCTCTTTCTCACCCCCCCCTTCCCCACCCCTCCCCTTTCCTCCTTCTCCTTCCCCACCCCTCTCTCTCCTCCTCCCTTCTGCCCCCCCCTTCCACTCTCCCTCTTCCTCAGCCCTCTGGAGGAGGGTCCTCACTGTCAGTGTGGCTCGTGAGCCTCAGTTCCTGGCCCCATATATGAGGCTGGCACTGAGTCCTGCTTGCTGCTGCTGCTGTGTGTGTGTGTGTGTGTGTGTGTGTGTGTGTGTGTGTGTGGTTAGAGGTGCTGTGTGTGTGGGTGTTTGTGTGCATTGGGTGTTAGTGCGTGTGTTGGGGGAGATGTTTTAATGTGTTAGAGAGAATGCTGTGTGTTGGAGACTTGTGTGTTAGGGGGGAGATGTTTGTGTGTTAGGGGGGAGATGTTTGTGTGTTAGGGGGAGATGTTTGTGTGTTAGGGGGGAGATGTTTGTGTGTATTAACGCTAAAAGGCTTATTGATGGAGTCAGTGTGCAGGTAAGTATTGTTCACGACATTGTTCATAAGTTCGTTCATGCAAAAATTAGACGTGTTCAGTGACGTACTGTAGGTAGTTCCCGGAGGTATTAGAGAACTTATTGAATCCTTTAAGGAAATATGTCGGGGTTGGAGGTAAAACAACGATCAAGAATGTTACTAAGTTGATCGTGTCGAACCGGAACGCGTGTAGGGTGTTTAATTATTTGTTCCAGATCATTAAATAAGGAAAAAGAGAGTGCCTCAGCTCCTCCTGGATCATCCTTTGCAGAGCCAAGCCACTCTCTGTGATGTACATTGAAATCTCCTGGGTAGAGGATCTCGGTGGGGGGAGAGGGAGAGGGAGGAGGGGCAGGTTGTGGACGGAGAAGGTGAGGTGGAGAAAGAGATGAAGAAAGTGGGGAGGATGTGGATTAGGAGATGAGGAGGAGGAGGAGGAGGAGGAGGAGGTCCTGATTAGTAAGTTATGTGAAGATTGGCTACCTGGAAGAGGTTTATAATAGAGGATGGGGTGGCCTGGCTCCCGTCTCCCTCCCCTCTCTTCCCTTCCCTCCTTTTCCCTCGTTTCCCCCCTCCTCCTTCCCCCCTCCCTCCATTCCCCATCCCCCTCCTCCCCCTACCTCCTCCCCCCCCTCCCCTCCTTCCCCCTTCCCTCCTTCCCCCCTCCCCTCCCCCCCCTCCCCTCCTTCCCCCTCCTCCTTTCCCCCTCCCTCCCCTCCCCCCCTCCCCGCCTTCCCCCCTCCCCTCCTCCCCCCCCCCTACCTTCTTCCTCATTGATCGACATTGTTTATTTTTGGGGGGCAGGCATGATGGTGTGTGTCTGTCATTTGTTGGTTTGAGGGAGGTGAAGAGGAGGGAAGGTTATGAGGGTGGGATAATGTGTGTGTGTGTGTGTGTGTGTGTGTGTGTGTGTGTGTGCGTGCGTGTGTGTGTGTGTGAAGGATAATAGAATTACTCCTTTGATATCTTGTGATGATGACAGTCGTATTAGCCCTTGAGTTTAATTAACAGCTGCTCTTAATGGCCTAATGTCTCTCCCTCTGTCACCTTGTCAAGCTTAATGACACCTATCAGAGGTTTGTATAGGAGACGTTAACAGTGTGTTTATGTGTGTATGGGAGATGTTAACAGTGTATCTATGTATTTACAGGAGGCGTTAACAATGCCCCTATGGAACCAGTAATCAGTAGTGTCATGTTAACTGTACAAATATTCACCAGTGTTAAGGAGAAGTATATGTGACCCCAGCACAGAAGAGTTGGTTGTTTAGGGGGTCACCTTATGAGGTTCCCAGCTGACATGACAGTATTCCGGTGACATGACAGTATTGATTACGGTTCCCAGACACACGATGTTGATGTTAGACTTTGATATGTGTTTTTTTTTGTAGAGAATGTATTGAGTAAAGGATATAGAGTGTTAGTATTGGATTTTTCTCTCTCTCTCTCTCTCTCTCTCTCTCTCTCTCTCTCTCTCTCTCTCTCTCTCTCTCTCTCTCTCTCTCTCTCTCTCTCTCTCTCTCTCTCTCTCTCTTTCTCTCTATTTCTGTACATCATCAGCATAAATTTACAAACTGAAAATAAAGATGGATCTAGGAAATATATATATTTCCCTCCCGTCTCCACCCTCTTTCTTTCACTCCCTACTCCCTTCCCTTTCCCTCCCCACCCCTATCCTTACCACCCTCTTCCATGTTCTCTATTCCCCTTTCACTTTTTCCTCTCCCAATCACTTCCTTGTCTTTACCATATCTACTTCTCTCCTCCCGCCGTTCTACTCTCTCTTCTCTTCTCTCTTCACCACAAACCACTCTCCCAACTCTTAGAAACTTGGCTGATGAGAGTCTGGTTGAGGTGAAAGAGGAAGGATGAGGGCCCTCCTAAAGTTTACTCTCCTACACTCCCTCCCTCCTCCCTTCCTCCCTCCCTCCTCCCTCCTCCCTCCCTCCCTTCCTCCCTCCCCTACCTCCTTCCTTGCCCCCCCTCCTCCCCCTCCCTCTGCCAATCCTCCCCCTCCACCTACACCGCCACAACTTGGGGAGGATAACATAGTTGGCTGTGTTGGTCAAACGACAAAAGGTTTCACCCCATTATATAAAGTAGTCCCCCCTCCACCCCCCACCAAACCCTTCAGAATGTGTGTGTGTGTGTGTGTGTGTGTGTGTGTGTGTGTGTGTGTGTGTGTGTGTGTGTGTGTGTGTTGCTTTATAATACACGTATGACAGTCTCCTTTACCAGTCAATAGGTTTACAGTACTCACACACCACACACTGTCTGGAAGTGAACCCTGAGCAACCCACCCCACACATTACACTCTATTCACCCATCTCCGCCTAACTTCCTGATTGTGTAACTCTCTTTCCCAACAACCTCCCCATCATCACCTAAGCTCCCCCAGACCTTCATCTCCAGTCTCCCTCCTCCTCTCCATAAACCGATCATCCTCCTCACCCCCACTCCTTACCTACCCACTTCAATTGTAGGTAATGGGGAAATTATCGGAAGAAGTGTCAGGTTGTATGTTGTACAGTATTGTGTTTAGGGGAACCTTTGAGGACGCTGTACAGGTGAGTTAAAGTGACGCTGCGTTTTGTTAAGGTGGGTATGTATGTTGTTGTCGGGAGGGCATATAGGGGAACTTCTTGATACCTGGTGCCGGACCCAGCTAGGCGCCGGATCCTTCTCTAGAGCCGAACCTTACTCTGAACCCTGCATCAGGATTCGAGACTTTAATCTTCCTCAACCTAACCTAACCTAACTTCACTTATATTATGATATTTATGTCATAATTATCTAATTTATCTAACCAACTGTAGTAATACCCAATATTCTCCTTAGTAATATTTCAAGTATTAGCCTCACTGTGCTGGCGCTTGTCTGTCTCAGTATGCAGTCGAAGTAATTCGAAAGTATTGATACGTTCTCGTGTGGCGCTCCTCCAAGCGTTCCGGTGTGGAGTGATCGTCTCCCAGGTGAGGGGGTCGATTTGGCACTTTTTCAGGTTTGTCTTAAGACTATCCTACTTTTTCCGTTGTCCGCCAGCGTTACGTTTACTATTCGTCAGGTGACTCTAAATTAGCTGCTTTGGCAGTCTACTGTCGTCCATGAAGGTATAATTGCCAGTCCAACGTGTACACACACACACACACACATACACACACACACACATCCCTCTCCCCTCCCCACCACCACACACACGGAAGATTTATCCCGCGTAATCTGGTACACGGGGACAGTAAGCCTCCCATTCATCTCCCTCGACTCCTACACCCCAAACGTGGAGGACCTTCCTGTGTATGTGTGTGTGGGTATAGATATTTTGCACCTCGTTTCATATGTCTAAATTAACTTCTTTGAATATCATTTCTATACGCTAGAAATGTCTTTTGAGGGTTATGCACGTGCCTGGAATAATTTGTTCGAATACCTGTTCATTAGACGTAAGTTAATTAGATTGACTACCTGTTCAGTATATACACCTTGAAATAATCTTTCCGAATACTTGTTTCATGTGCTTAAATTACCTTTTTGAATTACTTGTTCATTACACCTAAAATACTTTCTTGAAATCTATGTTTATTATACTTAAAATTATATGTTTTGATACCTGTTTCATATATTTTAATTAACTCATTTGTTTATTTATACTTAAAGTCATTATTCAGGAAATGGATTGTTTGACTACCTCAATCATCATTCACTCCGAAACATGAGACCGTTGGCACAGTGGGTGGGATGAAGTCTCCGCTGACCCGAGCCAAATAGTCTCTAGTTAGTATGCAGGGCTTAGGGTCTACCAGTTAATTCATGCAGTGTGTGTGTGTGCGTCTCTCTCTCTCTCTCTCTCTCTCTCTCTCTCTCTCTCTCTCTCTCGATCAAATAGTCTCAGTAGAACGTTAATACCAACCCATCATTGGATTTGCGAGTTGAACAAGAGCCCGGCTATCATATTTTACTCTCATCCCACAAACACACTGACGTCAGGCTGTGAGTTTTGTACATGTGTTTAGATCGTTCAATTCTTGTTTCTATTCTTGTCACGAAGCCCTTGAAGGCAGGTCGGGTTCAAGGACGACCTTTCACCTTAAACTCGACGATTGGAATGAAAGCTCAAGTTTGTCGTATAAAAATCCGTGAAAATTGTCATTGTGTATACTGAAGACAGATTGTTAACGGAAATTGCGATTCACTTGTGTTGAAATACGGCAACTGTGACGCACACTTCGAAGGGAAAAAAGGCAACATCGCAAAGGTTTCCGACAATAGATGAATCATTTTCTAAGACAACGCACACCTGTCCACACACCTGTCCATACCTGTCGAGAAGTTATCAACAAAATATAACAGCATAAAAGTAATGACCTTCCTTCCTTTCCCAATACTCACCTTGAACTTATTTTTCCTTTTAGTCCTGGGGGGAAATTGGTATGAAACCGCCGCCGTGGTTAGTATCCGGCTAATGACTTGTTAACACCGCGTGATGGTTTTGCTCAACACCTTATCAAAGGAAGGGTGTCAACACAGTGTTTCAAGAGTCTGCAGGGACCGAGGTACTCCTGATGATTCTTAAATGGTTAACTATCTTACAATGTTCTTATTTTTGTTTCTAATTGACCAGATTCATTACTCTCTCTCTCTCTCTCTCTCTCTCTCTCTCTCTCTCTCTCTACAATACAAAGACAATAACACACATTCTCCTGTCTTCCAGGTTGTTGGTGTTGCTGCCTCGTCCGTCACTCCTGTGATCGGTAAGCTACCAGTATTAGTACACTCTGTTTGTAATTATTGTAGTGTTTGAAAATTAAAATGTATGTAATTAACTCCCTGACTGTTGGTGGGTGGGTGGAGGGGGGTGGGGTAGGGAGGGGGGTGGAGGGAGGGTGTGGAGGGGGGGCAGGGAGGGGATCATGGCTTTACATTTTTTGCCACTTTATCTCCATCCGTCTTTGTGTTCGTCCGTCACACGTCACAATCTTGATAAGCTTGTTACATGGTCGAGTGGTGTGAGGGAAGGACGATCTATGTGGGTGAAGGGAAGTATTGGAGGGAGGTAACTTCACTGTGTTAGGTTTAGTGTACCTGTTTGGCTTTCGTTGTTACAGGCAGTAAAAGGCTCGTTGTGGAAGACTTACTTTATACAACGCCAGTTTAGTCTACCAGCATCTCGCTCACATTAAGAGGACACTGGCGGAGTACCTGGAGAACTCATCTCAGTTTCACAGTTGTTGATCAAACGGCGAGGTCCTTCACATCCACCGCCGGGTAGCTGCAGGGAGTGGGGCGAGAGACGGGCTAATCAGTACAGTATATAGGAGGGGGGGATCAAGAGACAGGGGTAATCTATCTCAAGGAGTCAATGTGAGGACGTCTTCTCTCTCTTGTTTCGTCACTCTCTTTTGTCTCTTCTTTCTATCATCCGTCGCTTTCTCTAACGTTATTATGTTTCTTTGTTTTCCTTTCTGTCTTGGCTGAAATGTAGAGAGAGAGAGAGAGAGAGAGAGAGAGAGAGAGAGAGGAGATAATACATTGAGAGAAAGATAATAATTATGTAAACAAAGAAAGAAACAGAAAGAAAGAAAGTAAGAAAGAAAAGATAGAATAAAGAGAGCGAGAGTGAAAGTGAATGTCGTTTTTTTTTTTCCTTTGATTTTCTTTTTTCTTCTTTTATTTCTGTTGGTTTTACCGGTTGTGTTTTTTGCTATTCTCTTCCATTCACCATTGTTGTCACTCCCGCATACTTTCTCTGTTTTCTATTTGTTTTCACTCCTCTACGTCCCTTGTCCCTTTATTTCTCCCCTTTCTCTCTTCCTCCCCTTTCTCTCTTCCCCTTTCTCTCTCCCCTTCGCCTTTGTTTTTTCCCTCCCTTTCTCACTTCCTCTTCCCTCTCTTCCCCTTTCTCTCTTCCCCTTTCTCTCTCCCCTTTCTCTCTTCCCCTTTCTCTCTCCCCTTTCTCTCTCCCCTTCCATCTCCGTTTCTCCTTCCTCACTTTCTTCTCCCTCCCCCTCCCGTACCTTTTCCTCTTCTCATTTCCTTCCTCTCATGGAAGAGGGAACAAGAGGGAGGGAACAGGGGAGAGGGGACAAATGGAAAGGGGAAAGGAAGGAAAGAAAGGCGAGGGTGAAGGAAATAAGAGAGGATGAGAAAGTGAAAAGAACAAGGAAGAAGAATAAAAGGAGGAGGGGAAATAAAAAGAGAAAGGACTGAACAATAAGATAAATGAGAAGAAGAAAGAAAGACGAAGAGGAGAGAAACTGCATTGAGATAACAGTAACAGGAGGAGGAGGAGGAGGAAATGATGACGAACGGAGACCAAAACATAGAGATTGATAACTGGAGGTCAGGAGATATTGAAATTACTTCCCTTGAGTGGCTTTTTGAGGCCAGCCAGCCAGACAGACAGACAGACAGACAGACAGACAGACAGGGACTTTGGTTCTCTCTATCTCCTGAGTCATTGATGGAGACAGAGAGACAGGAAAAAGGATTCGCAGGATTGAATATTCATATCATGTGGGTCCTTCGTCCTGCTCTAGATTTTTTTTTTCGGAATTATTTATTTATTCCTGTTCGTGAGGTGTATTTTTTTATTACTATACGGCTGATGAGAGAGAGATCAAATTCACGTTCCCTTATCAAGTTCTTTTCATGTTGGTTCATTCTCGCCTCCACCAACCTTAAGCTCTGCCATTGTGATGTTCTGCACCACATTTTCCTCTTTATCTTTGTTTCCGTGTTACTCTCTGTTTGTTCTTCCTTGTTATTATCATTTTTTTTTATTGTCTTTGTTCTCCTTACTCGTTTGTGGTTGTTTGCTGTTTCTAATTCCTTGTTATTGTGTGTTTGTCCTTCCTTATTATCTGTTTGTTCTTTTGTTATTTTCTATTTCTTCTTACTTCCTTGTTCTTGTATGTTTGCTCTTCCCTGTTATTCTCTATTTATTCTTTGTTATTGTCTGTTTGTTCTTATTTCCTTGTTATTGTATTTGTTCTTCCTATTTTCTTGATGCTGTTTTCTTTGTTTTTCCTGTTTACTTGTTATTGCTTCTTTCTTGACCTCTTAACCTGAGATTCGTGACCTGTTTTGACATGAATGTGACCTTGTGTGTCGGATGTTGAAGGTGATATTAATAACCTAAGTTGGATCACCTGAAGTTTAGGGCAGCAGCTTGTTTTACCTAAGCTAACCTAACCTAACCTAACCTAACCTAACCTAACCTAACCTAACCTAACTTAATGTTAAACTAACCTAAAATAACCTCATTAAAGCTAAGTTAAACCTAATGTTAAACTACCCTAAACTAAGCTAACTAGAGCTAAGCTAACCTATCCTAACTTAATGTTAAACTAACCTAAACTAACCTAACTAAAGCTAACCTAACCCCCCGGGCGATATAAGCTGGGGGGTGGTTAATCTTCAGGTGATCCGCTTTGTTAAGCTCGTAGCAATTTTATCTGTGCTCTGGGTTCATGATCAACTTTTCCAACTCACCAACTTTTAAGCTTCAAATGTTTTCTGTCCAACGTGAAGCAGCAACACAGATTAATTCTACACCTCTAGAACCTTAGCTTACCTTACCTTACCTTACCTTACCTTACCTTACCTTAGCTTAGCTTAGCTTACCTTACCTTACCTTACCTTACCTTACTTAACGCAATTTAACCTAACCTAACCTACTGTAACCTTACTTAAACTAACCTATAACATAATTTGATTTAATATAACTTCACCTGACCTTATTGAACCTAACCAATACCATAACCTCACTTAATCTATCCTAACTTAACGTAGCTTAATTTAATCGAACCTAACCTTACCTAATCTAACCTTACCTAATCTAATTTAACGTAACTTAACCTAACCTAACTTAACCTAATCTATCCTAACCTTACTTAACCTAACTTATCGTGGATTAACCTAACCTAACCTAACCTAACCTAAACATATAATTACATATATCAAATCTAATGAGAAGCACACACACACACACACACGCACACACACACACACACACACACACACACACACACACACACACACATTTCAAAACTTCATTGAAAACAAAATATATAAATAAACTGCAAATCAAGTGACCTACATTGCCTTGGGTGACTTAAGTGGCGGCTTATACAAAGGAGACCATCAGATATTACAGTGTGACGTAAGTTTGTAATTTAATAATACATAAATCATTGTAACCTGGAATAGTGCGTGAGTCATAAGGGCCTATATAGACCTACTCGTGAGCCTATTTTTTTCATGATTTTTTTATTGTATAGTTTAATTTGTTTATTCATTTCTCCTATTTCCTTCCCTTTGATAATACGTATTCACTTTTGCCTTGAACAGCAAATGAATATAAATTTTTTTTTAGACAAGTCGTGACCTAATCTACACAATGATGTTTTCTCGTATGCTGTTGTGCCCAAGTATTTATCTCTCTCTCTCTCTCTCTCTCTCTCTCTCTCTCTCTCTCTCTCTCTCTCTCTCTCTCTCTCTCTCTCTCTGTCTCTCTCATGCACCTTGTTCGTGGACCAACAAACCAATTCATCTCTATTATCTCAAAACTCATGAACATAAAGTTTCCTCCTCATTAAAGGCTTTATCAGTAAAGTCGTCTAATCAGGGAGGCTTCTTTGCTGATCTTCCCCTTCTCTAGGCTGTGAATCTTAACTGATGGAGAGAGTGATATCTCTCTCTCTCTCAGGGTAGGGGTGAGAGAGGTGAGATAAGGTAGAAGGGAGGGGGGAGGGTAGGAACACTCACCTGCCTTGGATATTGTGAGGCAGAGTGAACGATGAAGTCCCGGTCATTATCGCCAAGTGTCTGAGGGGGCTGAAAGGGGTACCGTCAGGGTGTTGATTTACACGTCGCCGGGGTGTTGCCAAGGCTGAGAGATACGATGCCGCCATGCTTGAGGGTGATGTTGCTCGCTCTGTTGATTGTTGCAAAGGGCGAGAGAACGATGTTGTTGCTTGTTGTGATGAATGTTGCAGAGTGTGAGATGAGATGCTGTCAAGAATAAGGTAAGATGTTGCAAAATGTTCTGTTTTTTTAGATGAATGTTGCAAAGAATAAATCGAGATATCGCTACTCTAAGATGCCGCTGTTCTCTGATGTTGCTTGTTTAGATGAAATGTTGCAGAGGTTGGCTGATAATTGAGTTGTAAACAGAAATACTTATTTGTTGACGAGTCGAGTCGCTGGGGTGTAATGACTCGCGGGTGTCGGTGTGTGTCTGTAATTGACACTAAAACCAGGACATAACATCAGGACAGGGAGTGATGTAGTGTTCATAATCGGCCTCTATCTCATTCTCTTTCTTTCTTTCTTTCTTTCTTTCTTTTTTTCTTTCTTTCTTTCTCTCTCTTCTTAATGAGAAAGGATAGTTTTTGTAGTTGGTTTGAGGAGGTTACACTACTACGTTTTTTGAAAAGTGTGATGGACAAAAAGGCCATCACGTGATGCTATACAGTTTGCATTTATTTCGCTTATGTAAATGAGAGAGAGAGAGAGAGAGAGAGCACTAGATCATTGTCTCACCGCTGCACCTTTTATGCTTCAAGCTGTTCATGATCTAAGCTTGACTCGCCAACTTCAAAGGAATAAACTCTTATTTAAATTTCCACTCAAAACAAAGCCCTTCATTCCCATTATTGTAACACTGAAGGACAGACCTCTTTCATGGCAACTTATGACAGAGAACTACGCTGCCACTTGTCTTAAATTACGTTGAGCTGCACTTGATGAAAAAAAAAAAAACACGTGGAAAATATCTCAATCAGTCAGATCAGAAGAGACGGGTATTTGGCCTGATATTACCCACTCCAAAGAGGATGTTTTTAAATGTGAAGTGGTCAACCCTATTACCCTCCTCACCCCCCCCCTCCCCACCGTGTTGACCTGCTCGCCTTGGACAAGTTGGCACTAAAGTAAGCTAACAAATTGGCCTGATTATCACCCTCGCCCCTCCTTGGACAGTGCCAGCTTTGGTCCTCACTGTGTTTACATGTGTATATTTGATGTGTGTGTGTGTGTGTGTGTGTGTGTGTGTGTGTGTGTCAGGATAGGAGAGACACACAGACATCATAAGTTTAACAGCGGATCATCAACAACAAAAACGACTCACCTATACTAGTCAAGACCAGACACTACACCTGCGAGCCTTCTTCCTGTACACCACACACACACACACACACATGTATGCGCGTATGTGTATGTGTGTGTGTTAACTTAGCTGCAATATTCTCAACAGCATTTCCCTAACACGTGGGACTTTCAACATTTGACTCAATATTTGGCCAAGAGTTCACAGCCGGAGCTCTGCATATTGAACCGACACCTAAGTCAATCTTTGACATGTGTGTAAATATACGTGGAGTTTAGAGGTGTTGTTTAGGCGTGTGCTGAAGCGGAGGCTGTGTAGGCGTGTGCTCAAGTGTAAGCTGTATAGGCGTGTGCTCAAGTGGAGGCTGTGTAGGCGTGTGCTCAAGTGGAGACTGTATAGGCGTGTGCTCAAGTGGAGGCTGTATAGGCGCGTGCTCAAGTGTAGGCTGTATAGGCGTGTGCTCAAGTGTAGGCTGTATAGGCGTGTGTAGGCAGGAGGCTACCGTGGCCAGGCGTGTGCTCAAGTGTGGGTAAACCACACACTACTACACCCGGCCTCTCTAATATGTCAATCATCTCAGGGCTTATGTTGGCTGATTCCCTTCTCTCTCTCTCTCTCTCTCTCTCTCTCTCTCTCTCTCTCTCTCTCTCTCTCTCTCTCTCTCTCTCTCTCTCTCTCTCTCTCTCTCTCTGTTTCCTCATCAACCGTGTTATATGCTAGTATATTGAACAACGTACATTTAATATCCCTTTTCTCGTTTATCTTAACACACACACACACACACACACACACACACACACACACACACACACACACACACACACACACACACACACCTGTCTGGCCACCACCACAACAGAAACACTCGTATGTATACAGTGTTACGCTAAATAGAGGTAACCTTCCTACAACATTACCGATGTGTTTTGCTAATTAGGGAGAATTCTTGTGTTATTATTGTTTTAATTTAATGGTAATTTGTTCATATACAGCAAGAGTTAGTCAGTTTAATTAGTTGTTTGCTATCGTAATATTACCACATTGTAGCTACCTGGATTAGTTTAGGTGTGTTAGTTCAGGGTTGGTTAGGTTAGGTTTGGGTTGGTTAGGTTAGGTTAGGTTTGATTTGGTTTGGTTAGTAATGATGTTATTCTTTTGTAGTTTGTATTAAGGTGACTGTATAATCATCTCTTATATACAGACCAGATTAAATTTTCGAATAAATACATAAAAATTATATAAAATTAATTCAAGTATCAATATTTATTTAGGGTGAGATATAAATATAATGAACATAAGCCTTCGTAGTGGGTGGCAGGAGGGTGGGTGGCAGGAGGGTGGGTGTAGGAGGGTGGGTGGGTGGGTGGTGGGTGGCATAGGGAAGATTGGGTGGGTGGAGTGGCAGGAGGTGGGTGGCAGGAGGAGGGTGGCGGGTCTGGTGTTAATGATGGCGTGATTCTTAACATGCTTGGCAGTGTTCAAGGAGTGAGGAGGGCGGATGAGTGACGGCTGTAAGAGACGAGTGACGGAAGATGAGGGCGGGTGAGTGACGGCTCTAGGAGACGAGTAACAGAAGATGAGGGCGGGTGAGTGACAGCTGTAGGAGACGAGTGACAAGATGAGGGCGGGTGAGTGACGGCTGTAGGAGACGAGTGACGGAAGATGGAAGGAATTCAGAAGTAAAGAAAAATATTGAAAGATTACAACATCATTAAAGGCGGGAGGAAAGACGGTCGCTCGGATGTAAAGAAAACAAGAATATATTGTGGAGGATGAGAGAGAAGAGGATGAGAGAACTAAGAGAAGAGTAAAAGGGAGATACGATAAGGGGAGAACATTTTGAATGACAGCTAAATATAAGACGCGAGAGAGGAGAGAAGAAGAGTTCGGTGATAAATATAATGAATAATACACGATAATGGAGAATAAAAAGGAGGAGGAAGGAGGAAGATGATAAACCATACTAATATATAAACTCTTACTACTCATAACTTCATCACAAAACTAAAAAAAAAAAAAAAATAACTGAACTTTATCTTCTATATTAAATTTATCCTTCCTAAGAGTTTTTTGATACGAAGTTCTTTTACGATGCCATCCCCTAACACCAGTCAGTCAGTCATCTATCGTATTATGCCAAGGATATCTCTCTCTCTCTCTCTCTCTCTCTCTCTCTCTCTCTCTCTCTCTCTCTGGTTTACGTGGGATGCTTTGTATGGTTAGGTTAAGGTTGGCTTAGGTTAGGTTACGTTAAGTTAAATGGATTTTGGTTTGGTTACATTTAGTGAGGTTATGTCACGTCAAATTATGTTAGGTTATGTTAGATTAGGTTAGATTTGATTAGGTTAAATTAAATCAGATTAGGTTAGGTTAGGTTAGGTTAGGTTAGGTTAGGTTAGTGGAAAGAAGGTGGAGTTTTTATATTGGATGTACCCTTGGGGGTGTGTGGTGGGGGAGGAATATCTGTTACTGGCCCTCACTATTGTGTTGCTTGAGAGATTAACTGTTGTGACTGTGGACTGAAAAGACTGTAGACAAAGCCAGTTGTTGTTCTGGTTTCCCGGCAGTAGTTGTGTGATCACATGTACCTCTTATAAGACTAACGTGTACTAGATGGGAGCATATATCTCTCATGCTCCAGTATAGTGAAGATAGTATATATCCCTCCTTCATTAGAGAGCATTTCATTATCAATCTCCCTATAGGAAATACAGGTAAATACGAGTATATACCTGATACTATCACAAGGCTTGTTCTTATAATTACTCACTAGAACGTGGAGGCTTATGGTATTGCCTCTCTTCCCTGAGGTCTCTTCCATAAGGTATCTCCCATAAGGTCCCTTCCCTGAGGTCTCTTCCATGAGGTATCTCCCATAAGGTCCCTTCCCTGAGGTCCCTTCCCTGAGGTCCCTTCCCTGAGGTCTCTTCCATGAGATCCCTTCCTTGAGTTATCTCCTATATTATCAGCGACTCAATAGTTACCCTTCGCCTCAGTCTCTATTCCAAAAAGAGATTACCCAAAGTGATCACCCGGAGAGCTAACGGAGAGAGACCAGTTGAGTGAATGCATTGTAGCAGGCTCCCCTCCATCTTGAGTCTCTGAATGTCTCCAGTTGAGGTTTATTTCGTCTTAAGATTAGCTCTTCCCGGGGAATATATTTTTTGTGTTTATCGGAGATTATGTTAGATTTTTTCCTCTCACTTAGAGTTTGTACAGTTAGAAGATTTAAAAATTTTCTATAGTTACAGTTTTTAAAAGTATAAATTCGTGGTATATGTTTATTATTATTATTATTATTATTATTATTATTATTATTTGGTTCTGGAAAGTTAATATTTGTGTTTGTATTTTTTTTAAGTCACTGACCCACATCGGGGCCTGGGGGGCGAAAATGTAGCAACAATAATAATAATAATAATAATAATAATAATAATAATAATAATAATAATAATAATAATAATAAAGAACCATAAAGAAATACGAAAATGAAAAAAAGATCAATAGTGAGAAACAATATATGTATGTTGTGTTGTCAATAGTAAGTGAAACAATTGAGACCCTGCCATTGTGTGTAAATGAGGCAGAAAGTCAGATCAACAACCTGGGACTTGGTCACAATTTTCGTGTAATATATTTTTTTTTTTATAATTTGTCACATAGTTTATATTTTTAGGAATAAATTAATTGTTTTCTTTATTTCCTTAAATATAAATATTTAATTATGTAAAATTTATTTAAATATATTATTACGGAAAAAGAGCAACTAATAAGGCAAATGTTTAAGTTCCTTTACTTTAACTTTTACTTTATATTAATCTTAAAATTTAAATGATTTCCTTCCCCCTGTGTGTGTGTCTAGGGTCTTTTTGACGGAAGTTATTTAATTATAATACCTTATAATAACAGAAAAGTCCCATTAATTTAATCATAAAAAGTCTTACTCTTCCACTAATAATCTTTATTTAAAAAAACTGAAACATTCCTTAATTTTATCTAATTTCCCGTGGGAGGAAATTACTGTAATCTTCACTTACAAATAAGGCAATTTAATTAGTTATAGCACATGAGTAAAGTTAATTAATTATGGAAGAGTTAGTTGTTTTTTGTGTTGGAGAATTAAGGTTGCATAGACTATTGAAGGAGAGAGATGCAAATCCTGTAGAAATGCAAATACAATAAAGACACCGAGAGGAATAAAAGTGAGAAAACGAATGAGAGATAGAAAGGCAATAAACAAAACCAGTAAAAATAAATAAATAAAAATATAAAAAAAATGCAATATTATCAGAACCCTAATATGGCCGACCGACGCGACCTAGTACAATATACTCGCTTCATTCACCTGAGTTAAATACCTGTTTGTTTATTAGTATTCAGGGCCAGGTAGTTTAATGGGCTATGGTAAATAACAAGGGCACCAGGTAAACGAGTGTTGTTCTACAGTTCAGGTAAATATATGCTCATATTTTTGGCTTTTTATTTATGTATGTAACTTTTTTTTTATTATTATTAGTTTATTTGTTTATTTTTTTTTTTGGTGGGTTTGAGTACATGTTATATTGTATACCTGTGTTAATTAGATATTTTTATTATTTTCGTAATTTTATAATTTTAATATTTTTTTTATATGTTCATAAGTACTTATTCCTATACATATTCACTTTGTTTATTTTTTAATTGTATATTAATGTTTATTGATTATTTTAGATAATTAGTTTATATACATAGTTTAATTTATACCTTTTTTCCTTTTTATTTGTTTATAATCTCATTTACCGTTTATGATTTTTTCGTTTATTAACCTCTGTTGTTTAGTGAATACAGACACTTGAACAGCTCCATGATATTATGTGTTACTCAATTAAAATAACTTTGGAATAATTTTATATTGTTTGGGGAATTATAATAAATATGCATAAAACTTTTGCAAAAATAAAATAACATTTATTAAGTGAATAAATATTGAGTTTTGTCATAATAAATTAATATAAAAGTAGCAAGAAAAATAAATTTACTGTTTTGAGGTTAATAAATCATAATAAAAATAGTTACCCGTAAAAATTATTGCTTTGGGAATTAAATTTTTAAAGCACACAAACGTGAAATTCATTCATGACTTCATACACTTCTGGCAAACCATTTTTGCATATACGTGTTCACTTAGAATTTGCATCTTAAAGGAACCTTCTGGGTCGTACTGGAACAGGTATTGTCACCATGCAAATGTGTCGCTGTACCTGAGGGAACTGCTTGGGGTATGTTGCTTGTACAATCAGGAATTATCTATCGTTGATCAAAGACTTCGTTCATTGTGTAAGCTGGAGTACTCTATCGTTGACCAAGGCTTTAATCAGGCATAAGGTATCGTTAATCAAAGGATACATCCATAAAGTGGTTAAGAGTGATCTAACAGTGACCAAAACTTAAAAACAACACAGGAGGTGGAGTAGGAAAGTGTCAACACAAGGGATGGGGTAGGGAAGTGTCACAGCTAAAGGGATGGGGCAGGAAAGTGTCAAAACATAAGGAATGGAAGTAGGAAAGTGCACCTTACCACGCGACAGTAGGTGGATGGGTTGCCACACTCCTCTTTATAAATTATTACAGCCGAGGCAAAGTTTTAATTGCAATGGCCTTGTTCTGCTGGTAATTACTCAATAGATTACAACGTCACAGATTGTGTAGAAAAAAAGAGATTGGTGTTGTGTTAAAAAAATGAAAACGTTTGGGATTTGTCGATAACTTTAATTACGAGTCGGTAATTGAATGGTGTCATTAGTGTTGTTATTGTTATTTTCTGTTATTATTTTTTTGCTGTTTTTGTTATGTTTGTTATTTTGTTTTAATAATAATAATAATAATAATAATAATAATAATAATAATAATAATAATAATAATTCTTTTTTCGTAACCTCATCATTATCATTGCTATTGTTGCTCTGTTCTTGTTCATTATATTCATGGATAGGGAAGTCAGACAGGTGAATGTTAGACTAATGAATACAGGTAAAACTCATGTATAGCTAAGAATAATATATGATGCAAAATACAGGTGAAAATGAGTCGACTGTTTGCAGATGATACCGCTCAAGTAGGCGATATATTGTGAAAAACTACCAATATTGCTGAATAATTTTGGACGCGTGTGAAATAAAAAAAAGTTTATGGTGATTGAGAACAGGAATTAAAGTGATGAAAATAAATAAGAGAAGGGGAGGCGTGAATGTCAGTGCCAATGGAGATGGAATGAAGGAAATGGAATGTGTATGATATCTGGGAGTTAATGTGTCGAGTTAAGGGACCTGCGGGCAGAGGAGGTAAGAGAGAGAGAGAGAGAGAGAGAAGAAAAACAAACTAAAACAGACAGACAGACAGAGTGCTAAATCAAAGGAGACAAAGGGGGGGGGGGTGTGTAAACAAGAGGAAAGAGACAATTAAAGGCGTTGAATATAGAGAATAACGTTAGAAAGATTAAGGACGTTAGGGAAATAAAGGAAGATGCAGATAGAAAACGGAATAGGGATAACTCGAGTAGAAATTATATACCGAAAGAAAATGGGAAGAGAAGCATTAGTGAGAAGATTGTATAGACGTTGGATGGTAGAAGGGGAAGAATAAGAAAGATGGGTAGGATAGGGTGAAGGATGCACCAGAATTGAGAAGGGAAAGAGGATTGAACATCCAGGAAGCAGTAATGTGCGTGAATGAGTGGATAACGTGGCGTCCAGTGATTATTTGAGGGAAGGACTTGTTGATGATGGCGGGTGTGAAGTGACAGAGGTGTAAACTAGACTTGGGTTGGGTCCTTTTTGTGTAAGGAAGAAGGTGTGTGTGTGTGTGTGTGTGTGTGTATGTGTGTGTGTGTGTGTGTGTGTGTGTGTGTGTGTGTGTTTTAATCTTACCACCTTCTTCTATAGCAGGGAAAGGCTCCAAAGAGTGAAACTAACAATATACATATACATACAGCTGAAACACGTAACATATGCAACACTCAATGTATAACTGATTTGAAATATAAAATTGTAAAACCTGAACTTTGAAAACAGAAAATAACTTTCCTCAAACTCGTTCATGAACTATTTTTATTTTGTTTATTACTAACATAATATATATGAAACACCTGTCCAACACCTGGTGATGAACTACACAGTCAACATCACTCAGGAGGTGTTTATTTACCCCAGTAGTGTCATCGACCTTTATCAGACAGGTGAGATTGATGGTCGTCCCACACACACACAGACAGACTGGCAGGCATACGTACATAGACAAGCATACGTACATAGATATACGTAAACATATAGGCAGGCATACGTACACAGACAGACTGACACGAACAGACACACGTGAGACTGACATATGTACACACACAGTTTCCCTCTACATCTTCTCGCCAGGATAACTTTAGCGGCTTTTTCATAAATTGGCAATCTCGTGATGCTCCTAGATAGATAGATAGATAGATAGAGGTCAAGAGTGCACATACAGTGTTTGTTTGTGTGTGTGTGTGTGTGTGTTACTGTTGCTGTAAAAGTTTATTCTGACAGCTGTTTCTTGGGGCTGATTTTTACGGCTCACAGATTCTTTGTTCTTGCTTCGAGAGAGAGAGAGAGAGAGAGAGAGAGAGAGAGAGAGAGAGAGAGAGAGAGAGGAAAAGAGGCCATAAAACTAGAAAAAGAGAGCAAACGGGTGTCTTTAATTTCACGTCAAGCATTATTAAAGAGAGTTAAAAAGGAGGGAGTCTTTTTACACACACACACACACACACACACACACACACACACACACACAGTCCTTACCACGATCATTTCATTCTAAAACATCCCTTACATTATATTACGATACTTACATCACATTAACAACGCTAATTACATTACCTTGACGTCTTAGCCCGTTACCTGGATGTAATTAGCACAATGATAACTGTTCTTTGGTTATATGAATGGACGGAGGATATATGGCGCGGTGAGAGAGGCTGGTTTAGGGCTTGCTAGGGCGAAATAAAATAGGCTTATTAGGTTAGGTTAGTTAGGTTAGGTTAGGTTAGGTTAGGTTAGGCTGGTTAGGTGTGACTGGCTGTTGCCCACCCATCATCCACCCGCATCACCCACCCGCATCACCCACCCGCATCACCCACCGCATCACCCACCCGCATCACCACCTGCATCACCCACCTGCATCACCCGCCCAGATCACCCACCCGCATCACCCACCTGCATCACCCACCAGTATCACCCACCTGCATCACCACCAGGCATCACCCACCTGCATCACCCACCAGGCATCACCCACCTGGCATCATCCACCCGCATCACCCACCCGTATCACCCACTCCGTGTCACCTCCACTCGCATCACCTGCATCACCCACCTGCATCACCCACCTGCATCACCCACCTCTACCTGGCTGGCTAATGGGCGCTTTTGAGCCACATGTCACTGAATATTTTACCTTCTCAAGCACACAATTCGCTATTTCTGGCCTTTTGTTTATACAACCTCCAGTGATGGGCGTATCAAACACCACCTGACGCCCACGCCATGCGCAGGTAATTATAGCGTGGGCGTCACAAACAGATTCTATAGTCAGTACAAACATTTTAAGATTCAACCTGGTTTATATGTAGGCGACCCGAGCTTTGTGTGTGTGTGCGTGTGTGCGTGCGTGTGTGCGTGTGCGTGTGTGTGTGTGTGTGTGTGTGTGTGTGTGTGTGTGTGTGTCAGTGAGATAAGAATTTAAATGGGATAATATAACATTCCCCAGCCCATGTAAAGTGTTGACGTGGGTGATTTAAGTGTCCTACGCCCATGTAAAGTGTTGACGTGGGTGAATTAAGTGTCCTACGCCCATGTAAAGTGTTGACGTGGCTGATTTCAGTGTCCTACGCCCATGTAAAGTGTAGACGTGGCTGATTTAAGTGTCCTACGCCCATGTAAAGTGTAGACGTGGCTGATTTAAGTGTCCTACGCCCATGTAAAGTGTTGACGGGGTGATTTCAGTGTCCTACGCCCATGTAAAGTTGACGGGTGAATTAAAGTCTCCACCTCTGTCACAGCCCCGCTTGTCACTGGTTATAATCTCTCTGGTTCATATATTTCAATTCTAATCATATTTATTATAGCTGTATAATATGGCGCTAATCATATAAAATCGGCTCATATAATTTATTTTCAATCTTATTTTTTTTATATATATTACGGTTCTAATCACCTTTACAGCACCCTGTCTTAATGTACGTTATAAATCATAGATCCAGTCGCGTTAGTCTGCCAATTTAATCCATATTTAATCACCTATCATGTGGCTATATATTTTATATCGAGTCATATACCAGTCATATAAATGTTGCTGGTGGTGGTTGAATGGAGATAATGGTGATGGTAGTGGTGACGGTGTTAGTGGTGATGGTGTTAGTGGTGATGGTGTTAGTGGTGATGGTGTTAGTGGTGATGGTGTTAGTGGTGATGGTGTTAGTGGTGATGGTGTTAGTGGTTGAGAGCAGAGATAGATAGTGGTGCTTGTAGAGGCGATGGTGTTAGTGGTGATGGTGTTAGTGGTGATGGTGTTAGTGGTGATGGTGTTAGTGGTTGAGAGCAGAGATAGGTAATGGTGTAAGTGGTTGATTAAAGACGGGAAACTTACCGTGAGAAGGAAGAGGAAGGGGAACTTTCAAGACATCCTGCAGTGATCACCTTACCTGGAGCTGACACACTTTTGATAGGTCCCACGTCGTTCCTACTCTCCTCTAAGTTGATTTTAACACCTGTGTGATGAACCATGGAAAATACATCTAACAATTCATTATAGCTGACAGGTGACCCATAAACAACTCAAACAGATGAAGAAGTGTGATTTGACTTATTAATTACAGGTGAGAGTATGGCCTTTATTTAATAAGATTTGTAATTAAGTTGTAGTGGGTGGTTGAAGCAGAGAGTTTGACTTGTTGTGAGTTAAGGGTTATGATGGGGGGAAAAGGAGGAGGGATGGAGGAGTTCAGTGTATTGTGAATTGTTTTGTGAAATGTGAATGATTATTTGTTAAAGTTTCCTGGTTGAGTTGGAGTCATATTCTTTCAAATCGTCCCCCACGCTCGAAGCTGTTGTAATACCGGTGTGTGTGTGTGTGTGTGTGAGTGAGTGTGTGAGTGAGTGAGTGAGTGAGTGAGTGAGTGAGTGAGTGTGTGTGTGTGTGTGTGTGTGTGTGTGTGTGTGTGTGTGTGTGTGCTGGAGTTATGTCAACAACACTAACTGGTTTCCCCTTATATATAACACCACCAATATTTACCTAAACTGAGGACATGGGAAGGTATGTAAGTGGTTACCATACATTATGTTGGTATTTGGGATTCATCAAAGGTTCTTCTTCTTATTATTATTATTATTCTTTCTTTCTTTCTTTCTTTCTTTCTTTCTTTCTTTCTTTCTTTCTTTCTTTCTTTCTTCTTCACTGCTGCTGCTGTTGTTGCTTGCAAATATGAGGCGCCTACAGTACAAAAAAAAGAAAGAAAATAACCATAAAATTTTACCCAAACTGAAAACCTATACTATAACAACCACAAATAATTTCCAACTAAAAAAAAATAAATAATAAGATACGATGGAGAATGGAAAGGCAAAAAATTCGTAAGATAAACTGACGGTCCGAACTAAGAGTGATCGAATCCCCTGGGACCTCCTCACTAGGGGGGGTCAGCCGCTTCCACTCTGACAAATACTAAGGGAAAACTCAACCCCTGCTGACCCGTGATTCAACTGGGTCCCGATTTTATGCTTGGTAGCAGATGGGTATTTGACGAAGGAAATTTTTCGGCCAAGATTTTCCGAGGTTGTGGGATGGGCCGTGTTGTGTGGGTTGTTGGGGTGATGGGGGGAAGGGGAGGAAGAAGGATTTAGAGAGAGAGAGAGAGAGAGAGAGAGAGAAAGGCGAAGAATAGAGAGAGAGAAATAGAAAGAAATGCTTTATAGATTTATATAAATAATATTGATGTGAGTGATATAAACCTCTCTAAAAATGACTACATATATTTTCTCCATAACGACAGCAATAACTTTGACCAATTCTCCAGTTAAAATAAAACACCCGCTTAACCTGAACTAAGTATCTTCATATTAAATAACGCGGAAGTAAAAAATGATCAAACAGACAAACAAACAAAGGTATTTAATCTCTTGAGTGGCCTTGTGTGTGTGTGTGTGTGTGTGGGTGTGTGTGTGTGTGTGTGTGTGTGTGTGTGTGTGTGTGTGTGTATGTGTGTGTGTGTGTGTGTTATTGGTTTGTCATTGGCACGGAAATATGAAGAAAAAAAACATACTAAACTACGCAATTAAATGAATCTGATTATGTTGTTGAAGAATTGTATCATTTAACCAATATTACACACACACACACACCCACACACCCACACACACACACACACACACACGTTACAGCAACTTCGTCATGTCGACATTTATACAGAAAACCTGCATTTTTGAGGCCAGACTCGTGTAAACGATGTCCCAAACTGGACCAAATATACTTCTTACTCACCCTCAACGTGTATTACCTTTACTCTAAATTTTTGGATATATATATACAAACTTATAATTCGATCGTCAACCTTTTTTTCTCTGATATTTATTTATAATATATATATATGTTATTATTCCACCAAACTGTTTTTATGACCAGTCAAAACACACGCCTAATAATATACGTGAATTTATATGATTTTTATAGGAGTGTAAATGGAATCGTATTAATTTCTCTGGAATCTTCTCGACCTGAAGATTATTGTGAGGGTTACTCTCCTTTCTGACGGCTTCAACTCCTTCACTTAACTCCTTGAGAACATTGTCTTAATCCACTGAGTACGGTGTTTTGTTTCTCGAATAGGATGATTATACAACTTGACACTTAATTAATCCTTTGAGAACTATGGCTTAACACCCTTGAGTACAATGATTTAATTCTCTGGGTACGATGTCTTAACCCTTTGAGTACGATCATACCATTCCCTTGAGTACGTTGTTATTGTACTATGAGGGGGTGGGGGGGAGGGGGAGAGGAGTCATCGTCCTAAAGTGAATGAACATGAAAGTCCTTCCCAAAAATCCGTCAAATTCCCTCCTCCTCCTCCTCCTCCTCTTCCTCCTCCTCCTCTTCCTCTTCCTCTTCCTCTTCCTTCTCCTCCTCCTCCTCCTGTCTCGCACCTCGCTCTCTCGATACTCAGTTCCGTCCATTGTGACTCGTGGTTTCATTTATCACTCGCGATCTTTTTTTTGTCTTTCTTTCTTTAAGTTTTCTTCCGTGAGCGAGTGTCATATTACCTCTGTGTTGACTCGCTATCTATCAATGAAGACTGTAGTAGTGGGGAGGAAAGGGGGATGTGGGAAGGGGAGAGGAGGGGGTGGATGGGAAGGAGGAAGGTTGTCGGGGGTGTAGGGCGGGGAGGAGAGGAAGGCAGTTAACTTGATCTGTCTTTCTATCTGTCTGTCTGTCTGTCCGTCTCTGTGTCTCTGTCTGTTACTAGGTATATCTCACTGTCACGATGCATGGCTGTCAATCTGTCTGAATGTCTGTCATATGTGCCGAGACGGGACTCGTCATCGTTTAAGATCAACACAAAACAACATTAACTATTTATTTAGTTTATATAGAGAGTAATTTTTGTGAGGCAATTTTGGGGAGCTTTTTTGAGGGTCTATTTTTGTGTGGAGGGAAGGAGGGCAGTGTGGAGGGAGGGAGGGAGGGAGGTGTTGGAGGGAGGGAGGTGAGGGAGGTGAGGGAGGGCAGTGTGGAGGGAGGGAGGTGAGGGAGGGCAGTGTGAGCGGCCTCTTCCTTCTCTTATCATCCTAGTGTCACTATTTCCTCTTTTATCCTCTTCTCAATCATTTTTCTAAACCACTTCTCGTATCACTCGGTTCCATTTTCATTTCCTATTAATAAGTTGTAATATCCTTTCGTACAGATCAAACTATTTTAAGACTTTTTCGTGATAAGTCCAATCTCTTCTTGCTATCAATTGTATTATATATGTCTGTATCAAACCATTCCTGATATAATTTTCGAATTGATAATTTTTTTTTATCTTTCATTTCAGTTTATAATATATTCGTATAAATTAGTTTTTCCTCGTTTCGGTCAATTTTATTTCACACCGATCAGTTCTTGTAGTGTTTCATTGTTGTGGTCGCCGATGTTGGATTACGAGAGACGAACAGTGATGAACAGGGTTACATTATCAGATACTATTGTATATAATAGGACCTAACATTATTATTATTATTTTGAATACTATTAGAAGAAAAATAAACCTCTCCACTTATTGTGATTATTCAAATTAGTTCACGGAAAATAAGTGTCAGCTGAAACTCAACATCTATTTTAACACGTTGAATTCTGTAGGACTTGTAACATATGTGTTCAATTGAAGCGTAATACATTGTTGCGATAGAATATTTGATGTTTTAGGGCGATATTATATGACAGGTGTGTGTGTGTGAAGCTGTCAGGTAGTGTGGCATAGTTTATCACCGGTTTTATTCATTCAACGACTCATAAACACTCACAGCTTATAATATATGTATACTGCACTGTACCTACACTGTCTAGGGACGATGTTTGTATGCGTGCACCGTCTGTACTGTACTGTACTGTATGACGATTTAACTGAATGAATGTTTATCTATCTATCTATCTATCTATCTATCTATCTATCTATCTTAACCTCTACAACTCTGATTTGAATCCGGGGCTTCGGCGTGAGAGAGAGAGCCAGTGTGTGTTTGTGTGTGTGTGTGTGTGTGTGTGTGTGTGTGTGCGCGCGCAAAACAAGTGTTTATGGTCGGCATTAATGGTTGTTTTGACGGACAGATAGACACACAATTTGTCTTTTGAAATTGTGTGAATAAATTTATATAAATTGAGGGTATTTTAATCTTGCTATTACTACTACTACTACTACTAATAATAATAATAATAATAATAATAAATCGCTGTAATAATATTTTGTAATGCCTTCAGTACGAAATTAAAATGGTTTTACTTTGTTCACTAAAAATCTACTAATTTGACTCGTTTTCAATTGCATGATGTCAAAGCTGCATTAATTTTCCCTCTACACTCCGCAGGTTAGATATACAGGTGTGCCTTTTATCATAACACAGAAGACTAATTTGTGAAGCTGAAGTATTCCGGGAAAAAAAAAGTATGAAATAATTTATTTTTCTGCATGTTAAAAAAAGTACAAAATGAAATTGTTTTTATATACTTTGAACTGGAAGTATATTTATTTTGGTATTTTGAGTCGAGAGGAAGATTTTGTATCCTATATGTCTATTTATTTATTTATTTATTTATTTATTTATTTTTTTATTCGTCAATTGGGGATATATTTTTTTTGTACTGTGAATGAAGATAATTTGTTTGTACTCGAATGAATTGTGAAATAGGTTGTTACTATATTGTAATAAATAATTATTTTTTGTAATGTGCCCCAGAAAACAATAAATAAAGCATATTTTGTTTGGTGTATAAACACGCATAACGCATACCTATCCATGCGTATGATCAGAGACTGGCAACGCGTGTCTTATGACCTAAACAAGCTCATCTAAATGCCCACAGATGCGTTGCTTTTTATTATAAATTCCGTATGTCTAAAGAGACCATGAATACACACCTAAATGACCTATTCTTGCGTAACTGGAGACCCACAAATGCATAAACAAAGATCATAAAATGCGTTCATTTAGTCGTTCACTTGCGTAATTGGAATAGCTCGCGTACCCGGACACCAACAACCGGATATAATGCTTGATAACCGGTGATTCGGCAAAAGCCTTTAATAATAGCAATAGACGGCCTCAGCTCTCAACACTAATGCAGGTTCCTTGTAGATGATAAGAGCGACGGTGGTGAGAGCTTTGTCGAGAGCACCCGACAGCTAACTTAAAAGACAGCTAACTTAAAAGACAGCTTAGTAAAAAATTAGCTTGGTCAAAAAAGCTCTTTGTTGATCTCCAAGAATTGTATTAATTTACGTATATCGTTTGTCATTATTAAAGTGATTGTTGTTGTTTTCGTGAAAGTTTTTATTGTAGAGATGTTGTGAGTGTTTGGCTGAGTTGGTTGGTGAACGTCACAAAGACACTTGGTAGCGTCTCTCCGGCGTTGGTGCTTGTCTGCCTCGTTATGCAGTCGGGCTAAATCGAAAGTATTGACACCTTCTCGTGTGGTGCTCCTCCAAGCGTTACGGTGTGGAGTAATCGTCTCCCAGGTGAGGGGGTCGATTTGGCACTTTTTCAGGTTTGTCTTAAGACTATCCTTATACCTTTTCAGTTACCCGCCAGCGTTATGTTTACACGCACACACACACACACACACACACACACACACACACACACACACACACACACACATGTATATTTAGGTAATCTTTACATATTTGCGTCGTATCTTTTCATGTTTATATATCTTTATTGATCCTAAATTGGGATAATAAATTCACTAAGGATTCTTGAACAAGGAGATATAATTGAATTTCGTTTTATTGGTGATAATTAGACAAAATGTGAATTACTCTCTTACTGTATATAATAACAATGATAGTAATAACTGTAATGGTAAAAATGATCACCAGGTTATTACACTTCACCACCCTCGACAAAGATGGAGTTTGCTTCTTCAAACTTTTATACAATTCTCAGAGTAAAAATTCTGGTGAGTTACGGGAATCGTTATGTCATGAGAATTTTGTTATTGTGAAACATTTTAGGTGAGTGATGTTCGTGTCAAATTACGTGGTGAAGTTGTTCGTTTGTTGTTATTGTTTTTACATTGATCCAGTCTTTACCTCTCACCCCCCTTCTCCCCTATCCTCCTCTCATATCCCCTTCCCCATTCCCTTCTTCTTTATTCCATTTCCCCTTAACCCCTTCCCTTCTAACCTCTCCCCTATCCCCTTCCCCATCTCCTTTCCTTCTGATCCTGACCTATACTTTTCACCATCCCACCTAACCTTCCCCTAACCCCTCCCCCCCACCCCGGGTAACACAGACCACCATGAGTTGTGAAGCACCTTAACCTCGCTTATAAGACTGCTTGGATCGGGTGAAGGAGAGCATCATAGTGAAGTTTAGTGTTTAATGGGTAATTGTTTCTTGTTAAATAGGTATAATTTGTTTTTGTTGTATTATTGCATTAGTGTTTCTACGAGTTGATAATAGTATTGACTTTGTTACGTTCAATGCTTTCTTTGATGTCTTAACATAACCAGATTATATTGAACGATTCGAGTAGGTTAGGTTAGTTTTGGTTAAGTTTAACTTCCCAAGTTAGGGTAGGGACTGGTGGTAAGATGTTGTCGGATTTATTTATGTTTATCTACGTGATTGATTGATCATTTGTACACACCGTCTCTCTCTCTCTCTCTCTCTCTCTCTCTCTCTCTCTCTCTCTCTCTCTCTCTCTCTCTCTCTCTCTCTCTCTCTCTCTCTCTCTCTCTCTCTCTCTCTCTCTCTCTCTCTGACCGGCCCTTCCAAGAAATTCACACCGTCTTAAGAATCAAGAGACCTTATGAGGCGTAACTCAAGTGTCACCACAACAAACTGACCTCTTCTTGTGTTGCCTTGGAGGAGCCATTGTTGTCTGACACTTTAGCTTGAGAGAGAGAGAGAGAGAGAGAGAGAGAGAGAGAGAGTTACATCATTAACACCACCAATAAGAATCTCCATTATCTCAAAAACATCTTCTTTTTTTTCACTTGGGGTATTTTATCATCACTTTTTAAATCAACAACAACAACGACTATTAAAATGGCGTGGAATAATCAACAGGAGTCAGTAGATGGTTATTCTGGTGGGCCACAACCTCTTATAACTTGCACCATTAAAGCCATTATCTAACTCACAGGACCGACACACTCTCCAGTAATTGGGAAATATTTCAGGTTAGTCCCTCTCCCCTGGCCCCCTCCTCACCCCCCCTCTCCCCTGGCCCCCTCCCCCCCCCCCTCCCCTCCTCCCTATTACTAAGTACTCTTACCTTACCTCTTCCACTCTCCCCCTCCTCACACTTGGTTTCTCCCCCCCCTCCCCCTTCCCCTTCCCCTTCTCACTAGAACACCCTTCCTCTCCCTTTTCCCATTTCTTCACCCTCCTGTCCCCATTTCCTTTCCCCTCAGTCTTCTTCGTCCTTCAACGCCTCCTCCTCCTCCTTCATCCCCTCTCTCCCATCCACTTCCTTCACCCTCGTCTCCTTCCCTGCCAGCCCCTTCCCCTTCCTTCTTGCCTCCTCCCCCACCCCGCCACCAGCCTCTGTACACGACCTGAAGGCCATTTTGTACCCGTAGTATCGTAAACTTGTAGATTTTTTTTTGTATTTTCATCTTAACCCAAACTAAAGATAAGGGAAAAACCCGCATTAATTTAGTACAAAAGCCCATGGTTTTTAGACTTAACTGGGATATAAGCGAACGTTTTTTGTTTCATTAGTGCGGCGATTAGTCTTTTCTTTTCTTTTCTTAATAAAATAAATGATACCGTAGAGAACGCATCTAATTATAACATACTGGACCATTCTTTTTTTTTCCTCCATAGTGAACTAATCTATTTATTTATATCATGTAGAATCTCTCTCTCTCTCTCTCTTTCTCTTTCACGTGGTAATTTGCTTGTGTTTTCTGATAAAAATTTGGGTCTTGCATCAAAGCGACAAATTAATTCCATTGCGTCGTTTAGGTAATTACGAATTGGATTTACCTTGTTGTTGACTCGTGCTGGGAGCTAATTAGATGGCACACCTTAGTGAAAAGCTCCACCAATCATCTCTAGGTGACGAGGATACGGTAATGATTGTAGTGCTTTCAGCTTACATGGAGAAATAGGGTCTGTTTGTTATTGTTATTATTGTTATGATTGCTGTTGTTGTTGTTGTTGTTGTCTGTGATATCATTTAATAATATCACCATTACCTACCTGTTCTCTCAGTAAACACACAGCCTTTCTTATCCACCATTAGCAATACCTCTCTGACCAGCCATCCAGGGAGACCAAAATACTTATCCTCCCCACATAACTGTTGGTGCTTCCCCTCTGATGTACGAGCCACCAAGTTATTACCTGGCAATATGGATGGGTCCTCTCGCTGGGAGATTATATACTGGGGATGAGACATTTTCACTCTTATACATGGTGGCACTACGGCGGGGTTCTTCCCCTTTACTTACGGTGATGAGGCGTGTAGTTTAGATTTTCAGATTTTTTATTTTTTTATTTTTAGGATGCGTTTTAAATTAGGAGTTTTTTTTTTTCGTGTGTGATTGAAGAGTACGATAAGGAATGGTATATTTTTACTTATGTTGATGATGTGTGTAGGATTTAATTTATTTTAGAGTGTAATTTAAATTTGTAACCTAATATGTTTCATGGATGCTGGAAGGTCATAATGTTCTTTGTTATGTAAGCTTGGAGATAACTGTACGGGATGCCTTACTCCTACACCTGGCGGCAGTGGGGTGGGAGTCTTTCACCTCACCAACATCATAGAGAAGTACTTTGGATTTGAAAAACTTTATTTACTTTTATTTTAGGATTCAATTGAGAGTTGAGTTCTTATGCTAGCCTGGAGACTGTTGTTAGGCAGCCATATTTTTTTTCTCATTCATGCGTGTGGTGAGGTTCTTTCAATTTATCTACATGGGTGGAACCTGGAATTGAGTTTCTGATTATGATGATCGTGATTGGTATTATTATTATTAGTAGTAGTAGTAATGGTGGTCGTAATATTTTAGGATGGTCATTACATTTTCAATTATTTTTATCGGGTTTGGATAGAAACTTACGAAACTATGACTTCAAATATTTATAACAGAGTACAGAGTTACTATTTTTATTACAATTTAATTAGTTTTCAAATATTAGAGGGAAAATTCTTAGTCAAATCACGTATATAAATTAATTCATAGGTCACCATTAATTCTTTATATATATAGGACTTGTTTTGTGCTTCATTTGATAGAGGGTATTATACACTGGAGACGTAAGACCATGTTAAAAGCAGTAAGTACACTAAGCTCTATATATAATAAATAATTCCTTTTGTGCTTTGAAGAAATGCCAAATTGTGTTGGAATGTTTTATTTTTATATAAGAGTAAATGATTTAATGTAGATGTGTTAGCGAGATGTAATCAGGAAGGGGGTGAGCTTTCTCTCTCAGCAGGTAAGGCTGGCTAATAACCTCATTACCTTATGCAAATGAGGGCTCACCTTTCACTTGGTAACGCGGTGTAATTTTGCTGTGTATATGTTGAGTATGATGGTACGGTAAATCCTGCCGCCTTGTTGAGCCTTAAGGAAGACCGTAATGATTCTTGATTATAAAACTCATCATATATTTTATCCAGTCCGGTTCAGTGAGGGTAATGTTGTGATGCGTCTTAGGGAGGAAGATTGATGCAAGTTGCTTTAACTGATCCCTTGGGGTGAGGCGGCTGAGGGGGATACAGCGACCACCTCTTAACTGTATGACCTCTGGTTCCAGCCCACGACGGCCAAAGTTTAATCAGTTGTAAATGCGTTCCTCTTAGATTCACATTTGGGAAACTGAGAACCTTCTAGTACAGTGCCATCACCATTGTCTTTCACCATATACCTCACACATAGGCAAAATATTCCTCATTTTTTATATATAATATACTTTCATTTCATACTTCACAAACTAAGAAAGTATGTGAAAGTATGTTAATCTATACCTTCTGTTATCATAATCTCCTTTTACTTTCTTCACAGAGTAAAGAAAGTATTAACCCTTGTCTGCTTTCTAACGCCATAGTCTCATCATTTATATTCCACCGTTGAATAGAACACTTTCACCTGCTGGATATTATTCCTCCTCATTCATCCTAACTTGGGGAAAGCTGTTTGAGAAAGTAAGAAAGACCGAAGCTTCGCCTTGGTTACCATGAAGGCTGAGGCTCTTAGCAAGTTATAATGAAATCGATCAAGGAACAAAGAGTAAGAGAGAGAGAGAGAGAGAGTTTGCTTTTCGCTACGCTGATTCATCTCTCTCTCTCTCCCTTTCTCTCTCTCTCATTTCAGGGTCGACCTCTTGATTGATGATGGTGTATAAAGGGTTTACTATCTGGAGGAGACCAAGGGTGAGGGAGGAGACCAAGGGTGAGGGAGGAGACCAAGGGTGAGGGAGGAGACCAAGGGTGAGGGAGGAGACCAAGGGTGAGGGAGGAGACCAAGGGTGAGGGAGGAGACCAAGGGTGAGGGAGGAGACCAAGGGTGAGGGAGGAGACCAAGGGTGAGGGAGAAGAATAGAATGAGGGAGTGAATGAAAGAGGATAGACAAAGAGGAAGAATAGAAGGAAGATGTGTGAGAAAAAAACGGGGAAGAGAAGAGAGAGAACAAGGAATAAGCGGAGGTAGAAAAGGAGGTTGAAGAGAGAAAGAGAGAAAGAGAGAAGAAAGAAGAAGAGGAAGAAACTGGGAGAAGGGCATGAGAATAAAGAAGGGATATTAGAAGAAGAGATTGTCCACTACATCAAAACGTAGTTGAAAGATAGAGAGATAACAGAGAGAGAGAGAGAGAGAGAGAGAGAGAGAGAGAGAGAGGTGTATGGCCGTAACACACTGTTTTAAATATGGAAAAATATAAGAGGTATCGGCATATTTAGGAAAAATTATGAATAAATATGATAAAGAAAAAATTATAGATGAAGTAACAAAGAAAATGGTTAATCTAGGGCACCCTTTAACCTTATACTGAACTTAGGACTCGTGAGGAAACGCCTGCAAATGGTCTCTTCGTGACGCCTAGTGGCCCTCTGCCTCCTGCTGGCCATCTGAGTTAATGGTCAGCACAACCACGACTCCCTTCCCCCCTCCCCTGCTCTCTCTCTCTCTCTCTCTCTCTCTCTCTCGCTCTCGCTCTCTCTATAATATTATTAATACAATACTAATGATAATTATAATCGTGTACAAAATAAAAAACGTCCATTATAGAGTGTACACGCACACACACACACACACACACACACGAACACACACACACACACACACACACACACACACACACACACAGTAAAATCATCAGAAATAGCACAAATTCTGATGGTAATTAGTTATTACATAACACATGACTCTCTCTTATGGTAATTACAGGTATCTCATATATGACTCCCTAATGACAGGTGTCCCAAGATCTCAGCATAATGGAATAGGTAATGTTGTAGGTGAAGGGAAAGGTCGGGTCTCAAATAGAATAGGGTTACGTTAATAGAAAAGGTCCTATTACATATTTTCTTTTGTTGTACTTATGTCCTCAGTGGAGTGGGTCTATCTCAGATCTTTGATGGAATGGACTACAAATGGGATGGAATCACTCACGCGTTTATTTCGGAGATATTGTTTGTAGAAGTATTTGGTGTGTGTGTGTGTGTGTGTGTGTGTGTGTGTCCAGAAATGGTTTTTGACGTTACATTTGATTATAAAAGTTTATTACTAATTCTGAATTAAGGCCGGCTTGAGACGGCACTGTTATGCTGAGAGAGAAAGAGAGAAACTGGGTAATTTTTTAATGAATAGGAAGCAGATAATGAGTGAGAGAGAGGGAAAGGTTATGATGGTGGTAGTAAGAGAAGATGTGGAGGGAAGAGAAGAGAAAGATCCGGAATTAGAGCAAAAGAAACAGATAAAAGCAAGAGAGTGAAGTGAAATGTAGATGGATAAAGATTGAGTGAAAATGAGAGAAAAAGACGAAAGAAAAGGCAAGCTTGAAGAGAGAGAGTCCCCGCTCATCACCCTCAATAATGTAAACAATAAAACATGTTAATTAATTCCTCCTAACTGAAGGTATGGTGGCGTGAGTACTCTCCTTCAGTGGTTCATCCTTTTATTATTTTCAACAGAGGTACAGGTACTAAGAGGTACAGGTACTAAGAGGTACAGGTACTAAGAGGTACAGGTACAGGTACTAAGAGGTACAGGTACAGGTACTAAGAGGTACAGGTACAGGTACTAAGAGGTACAGGTACAGACACAAACACAGGTACAGGTATAGATACGAATATTTTACAGGTACAGGTAGCAGTACAATAAAGTACAAGTACATATACAGGTACAGACACAAATACAGGTACTGATACTAAGAGGATACAGGTACAGAGTTACAAACACAGGTACCAATACATACACAAGTACAGGTAAATATACAAACACAGGTACAAAAAAAAACAGGTATGTAACAGGTTGGAATTTCAGAACGATACGAGGTCTTAAACATCAATAAGGGTCAATATGCACTATGAGGTCACATGGTTTAGCACGTACTTGGAGGGTTGTTAAGAGGTCAGCTGGTGTAGCCTGGGAACTGCTGGTGGTCACACTTTATGACCCCATGAAGTGAATATTTACCTGTTATGGCTTGTAGTATATATACTGAGGAGCCTCGTACACTACCTTCACTATGATGAGTCTCTCTCTCTCTCTCTCTCTCTCTCTCTCTCTCTCTCTCTCTCTCTCTCTCTCTCTCTCTCTCTCTCTCTTCATTACCATCCTTGATAAACTCATTACTACCGGATGACTTGACGGAGATACTGAACTAATCTTGGTAAGGAAGGAAGGAAGGAAGGAAGGAAGGGTGAAATGAGGGAGGGTAGAAGAGTATTCAGATTGGAATGGAGGGAGGGAAGGAGGGAGTGGAGGGAAGGAGGGAGGGTGGGAGGAAGAAGTGAGTTAGGGGTAGAAGGAGGAGGAGGAAAATAATGAATAAGAAAGAGGGAGAGGAGGAGGATGGAGAGAAGAGGAAAAGGAAGGGACCTAAATGATGAAAGAGGAAGAGAAAAAGGATGTTTTGACAGGTAGCGGCTGAGAGGAAGAGGAAGAGGAAGAGGAAGAGTGGGGGAGAGAGATGGAGATTTGGGGGGAAATATGCTGTTAAGGACGAGTTTATGGTACTGCCACACACACACACACACACACACACACACACACACACACCACCACCACCAGCCCACGAGAGTATCTGGAAGGTTAGGTTAGGTTAGGTTAGGTTAGGTTAGGTGTGGATATTCAGCATTATAGATCTTCAGATAAATCCAGCTTATAAAAGAATTAAACATTGTCTTTTTAGTGATTTTTTTTATTGAACTACTCAGGGCCATCACCTCCTTTACTGACTGACTGACTGATAGTGATTATCCCCCTGAGTTCTGCTTGGGTTAATTTAGCTAGTTAACCCAAGTCAGGTGTTAGCGGTAAGGGTGAAAGGTGTGGATTTTCAAAGTGTGTGTGTGTGTGTGTGTGTGTGTGTGTGTGTGTGTGTGTGTGTGTATGTGTGTGTGTGTGTGTAAGACAGACAGACAGACAGACAGACAGACAGGGTGGCGGACGGTAGGAGGGAGGGAAAGCTGGTAACTAATCAGATTTTATTGGAAACTGATTTTGTTACGATGGGAATTTGTAACTCATTTAAGCTAATGAGTGCGTTTGTTCATCTAGGTGGGGTGTGGACGGACGGACGGGACATTTTGATCAGTAGTACATATATAGAAATAGCTGGGATAGGTTGGAATAGCGAGTTAGTTTCTGCTAGGTTTAAATTAATCAGCTGGGTAGTTACCGATGTATCTGTTGACTATGAGAGAGAGAGAGAGAGAGATCTGACAAACTAATTATTACCTCTTCATAAACATGTATGTGTGTGTGTGTGTGTAAGACAGACAGACAGACAGACAGACAGACAGGGTGGCGGACGGTAGGAGGGAGGGAAAGCTGGTAACTAATCAGATTTTATTGGAAACTGATTTTGTTACGATGGGAATTTGTAACTCATTTAAGCTAATGAGTGCGTTTGTTCATCTAGGTGGGGTGTGGACGGACGGACGGGACATTTTGATCAGTAGTACATATATAGAAATAGCTGGGATAGGTTGGAATAGCGAGTTAGTTTCTGCTAGGTTTAAATTAATCAGCTGGGTAGTTACCGATGTATCTGTTGACTATGAGAGATCTGATAAACTGTTAGTACACTCTTCATAAACATATACAAAAACAGACAAACAGACAGGCAGACAGACAGACAGAGAAACAGAGAAAGAAAACAAACCCTTTGATTTGATCTTCATCAGTATGCAAATTACAGCTGTTTTTCCTCCAGCGCAGAACTAAGAATAACAGTAGAAGATGAGAGTGACTTATGTTCTTGTTATTTTTACCCCTAATAAGCTCAGTCCACCTCCACCTGTCAACAAACACATTAGTAAGAACCTTAAACTAAAAAGAAATACTTGTTTTTGCGGGTGGGTGCTTTTGTGTTGATGGGTGAGGTGTTTTTGCGTATGGATGGGTGTTTTTGTAGGGGTGGCTGTCATGAGCAGGATGAAAACTAGCGGCTAGCAGTAATATAGGGAACCCTCGTGATTGGTTGAGATTTCTGCTGCTAGTCTGTGTGGCTTCCAACAGGCTGTTCGGTATAGTGTGTCAGGAGGTCGCGGTTTGAACTTGACTGGAGGTGAGAGAGTATCGTGTATCTTAAGATTATCCAAATCCTTCCCGGCAGAGTATTTGTAATAGCCTGGGGGACTGTCAGGGGGTAAAGATATAGTGCACTTGGAGGTCTCTAGTTTGTGGTGATGGTGGTGGTGATGATGGTGGTGGTGATGGTGATGATGGTGATGGTGGTGACGGCGGAATATTTCAAATGATTGTTGTTGATTTTTTTGATGAAGGGTAAAGTGAAGGATTGATAGGAACAAAATAAGAAGGTTAGGAATAATGTTAATAGTTTTGGAAGGGAGTTAAAGTAATGACACTGAAGAATAGATATGAAGAAGAAGGAAAGAAGAGGAGAATGTGGCAGAAAGACCAGATTGAAGCCAGGTCTTTTTGTTAGTTTTTAGTTCTCCTCTTTCTCCTTCATCTTCTTTTTCTCCATCTCCTCCTCTTCTTTCTCCTTCCCCTCTTTCTCTTAGTCCTCCTTCTAATTCACCCATTTTTTTCTTTTCTCCTCCTCCTCCTCCTCCTACATCAGGTGTTTCATCTTCATTGTGTTGCCAGTTATTCTCTGCCTCCGCCTATATCAGTAACGTTGTATCATCTTTCCTGCGACCTCTCTCTCTCTCTCTCTATCTCTCTCTCTCTCTCTCTCTCTCTCTCTCTCTCTCTCTCTCCATTTACGTTATTTACTCCTTAATATAATCGGTACAAGCGAACGTGTGGGGATACAGCACCCTTAGTTCACCCAGTTGTCAATAGGTACCTTTATCGATAGGGATGTATTAGCTGTCAAATGTACAGTAGTTTCAGTACCCAAGGCTTAGTATACAGTGTACTATACCCACACTACTCTTAGTCTCTCGTGTCCCAGATGAGGGTGGATGTTAACTGCCATATTTCTTCATTACAGGTGACTTGGAAAGACTCATCCATTCATCTAGTTAGAAAAAACATATCGGAAGTCCTGGTAAGTTTATCTATGAAAGTTTGTCTTGTACTTTATCTTAGATTATTCGTTGTTCACCACAGTTACGTGACTGAGGTTGATGTTACACGCCACACATGGTTCTCAGGGGGGTGTAGGGTTTGTGTCCGCGTCGCCAGGTGTATAAACTAAGCGCCTTAACCCAGCTGACCATCCTGGGCCCCCAGAGAGGACCGTGAGGTGGTTATTAGTGCTAATCTATCCAAGAGGATCAGAGTTTGTTTCTGTGAATGGTGAAGTCATTGATTACGTTGACGGTGCCGTGTGTGTGTGTGTGTGTGTGTGTGTGTGTGTGTGTGTGTGTGTGTGTGTGTGTGTGTGTGTGTGTGTGTGTACTTGAGGCGACCTGTGGTGTAATGGTCAGCATACTCGCCTCACAAGCGAGCAGACCCGGGTTCGATCCCTGAACAGGGTGAAACTATGGGCATGTTTCTTTACGCCATTTTCTTCTGTCTACCCAGTAGTAATAGAGAACCTGGATGTCAATCGACTTGCGGATCGTGTTCAGGGTAATGGTTCACCAATGCAGTTGTGAGTTGTCCGGTCTTCTCGGACTATTCCTTGACACTGGGTCATGCAACTCGTTAACTCAGGGCGTGGTTGTTGTGTTAGCGACAGCTTCTACACCTAAAACAAATTCACGCCTAGGTGGCCTTTGGCGCGGTCATGCTCTTTACACGAGGGGCAACCATTATCTGCTGTACAGATGCCGTAGCTACTTCACTCCTGAGCAGTTGCTTCAAGTTTATAAGGGATTCATTCGTTCTAACTTGGAGTACTGGTCTCATAATTGGGATGGCTCTTCTTCTCTATTAGATAGGGTGGAATCAAAGGCATTTCGTCTTTTTAACTCTCCACCTTTAGTTGATAATCTCTCTTCTCTTTCTCTTCACCGCAATGTTGCTTCACTCTCTCTCTTTTATAGGTACTTTAACGGGCAATGTTCGGTGGATTTGGCATCCTGTGTACCGCCGGCAAGACCGTGGGCTCGTAACACACGTCTTGCCCCCGGTGCCCACCGTTTATCTGTGGATGTCGGTCACACTAGAATAACCCGTTATGGTACATCCTTCTTTCCTCACACAGCCAAACTGTGGAATGCTCTGCCTTCTTCTGTGTTTCCATATTTATACAATCTGTCTCACTTTAAAAAGCTGGTTTTCCGGCATCTTCGTGGTGTAGATTAATATAGTCTTTTTCTCTTCTAGTTTTAATTTCTTTTAGCTCTTATTTTTTCGCCCACCAGGCCCCGCTGTGGGTCGATGACTTGTGCCCGGGTGCGCTAATCCCCGTAAAAAAAAATATATTGAAGCACATGTTTATATGCGTTTATGAACTGTACTGTACGGGCGTGTGTGTATGTCTGTGTATGCGTCTGTATACGTATGCATCTGTTTTCTCGAAGGCCATCTGAGCCATTGATCACGCTGTACACACACACACACACACACACACACACACACACACACACAGACTTATGTAATGAGCAATTAAGTCAACTTTACGTGGTTACAACAGTAATTAGTTAAGACAAATATTTCTCTCACACCAATTTTTACAGCGCGTATACGAACCTCGCCTAACGCAACCTCCAGTGAAATTTCGACAATAAGAGTGATGGTAAGTTTTTAGGAGTTGTTTGTCAATAGATAACGTTCTAGAGAGAGAGAGAGAGAGAGAGAGAGACCTTGAAATTTTAGTTTTGTTCTTTCGGAGGAAAACTGTGAAAGTCATGGGGTGGGCGGTGGTGTGGTGGGAAGGGAGGTGTGAAACTTGTGACGTCATACTAAGAACCGAGGACGTCACTCGTTAATACGTCGTAATTCAGGTGCCAGGAAAACAAATTTAAGGTAAACTAGTCTTTATTACGCCATTACTACACGGTGAGTATTTTTAGGTGGCTTTCCTTCAGTAGTTAGGTGAGGTGCCATTAACTATGTCAATAAACAATTAACGACCCTCCTCTCCCTCCCCTCACTCGTAAACTTTGCTCATCAGTTTATTAAACACACCTCCTCACCTCCCATCCACCAACCCCCTTTCTCTTCCCCAACTCCCCTCGCTCCTCCCTCCTCTCCTTGCCTCCCCTTCATCCCTCTTCTCTTCACTCCTCCCTTCGACACTCTCTTCAATTCACCCCTCCCCCCATCCTTCACCCTCCCTTCCTCCCCTCTCACCCCTCATTCCTCCCCCCCCTCTTCCTTCCTTCCTTCCTTGGTACTCTTCTCCCTCCCTCTCTCACTTTCCACCTCCATCCGTCTAACGGGGTCAGAAACAAGATCACTGGACGGTATAATCCGAAGTAAATCGATGAATCTAATCATTCCTCGGCCGTGTGTCCTGTGTCCTGTCCTGTTGTGCGTGTGTGTGTGTGTGTGTGTGTGTGTGTGTGTGTGTGTGTGTTTCATTACCAAACCAAACTTACCAAACCAAACCAAACCAGGCACTCAATAGGCCAGGAAAGCACCCTCACCTCGCACGCCGGGGTTCACTAGCCGTGCTTACTATGACCAAATCGACCTCTTGCGTGCGGGAGAGTGTCCATTCGGTACACGGGCCCCGACATTACCCGCCTCCGCTCGGTAGGAAATACACAAAGAGCCGGACCCCAGTAGGATGCCACTTCCCTTCTTCTCTTTCTCCTTTCCTTTCTCCCAGCCCCCTCCTCCTCCTCCTCCTTTTCTGCTACTTCCCTTCCTCTTCCCCCTTTCCTTTCTCTTAGCTACTTTTTTGCCCTTTTCTCCTTTAATTCCTCCTTAGCTACTTATTTCCTCTCCTTCCTTTCCTTCCTTTTTGGCTACTTTCCTTCCTCCCTCTCCCTCTATCGTGCTACTTTCTTTTCTCCCCCTACTTTCCAAGCTACTTTACTTCCTCTTCATCCCTTCTTTTCTAGATAATTCCCTTGCTCCTCCTCCATTCCTGTTACTTCCCTTCCTCCTCCTCCATTCCTGTTACTTCCTTCCTCCTTCTCCACTCCTGTTACTTCCTCCCTCCTCCTCCATGCCTGTTACTTCCCTTCCTCCTCTTCCATTCCTAGGTAATTTCCTTCCCCCTTAACCACTTCCCTTCTTCCTCCTCTTCCTTCCTGTTACTTCCTTCCTCCTTCTCCATTCTATTACTTCCTTGCGTCACCTCTTCCATTCTAGAATAATTTTACTTCCCTCCTTAACCACTTCCCTTCCTCCTTTCCTTCCCTACCCTCCTCTTCCTTCCTACCCTCCCCATACTACCCTCCCCTTTCCTTCCTTACCCTCCTTCCTTCCTAGCTTCCTCCTTCCTTCTAACTTCCTCCCCTTCCTTCCCTGCCCACTCCTCTTCCTTCTCTGCTCCCTCCTTTTCCCCTCCCCTTCCTTCTAACCCTCCCTCCCCACTAAATATCCACTCCCACTAACCCCCTCTTACCCCACAATCAAATTAAAGGTTTATTGGTTTTCTCTCGGGTTTACAGGTTATGTCGAAAAAAAGGTCCTGGGGTTAGGATTTAGGTTAGGTTAAGGTTGGGTTGGGTTGGGTTGGGATTGGAAGTGCGATTAAGTTAGGTTGAGTTGGGAGTTAGGAGGATTGATCACAAGTACTCTGGTCTTGCGTTAAAGTTGTAATGAAGGAATTGTGTGTGTCAATGTGTGTGTGTGTGTGTGTGTATCTGTCTGTCTGTCTGTCTGTCTGTCTGTCTGTCTGTGTTGTGGAGGAGATGGTGGACGGAGGACGGTGATGGTTGTGGTGGGAATTTTGATCTGTCTGTCTGTCTGTCTGATAAAATCCTTCAACAGCGGAAAGCAATTAAAGCCTTCAATTTTCAGCCATCGAAGCCAGGTAAGAATTCGAAGAGAAGGTCGAGAATGCTTGTTTTGAGGCCATCTTGAGTTTGTCCTCTCTGTGTCTCCTCACCACTCAAGGACGAGCTAGAGGAGGAGATCGACGTTCGAGGATGAGAAGCTGGAGGAGATTTAGGGTGTTCTCTCTCTCTCTCTCTCTCTCTCTCTCTCTCTCTCTCTCTCTCTCTCTCTCTCGAAACATGTAATTGGTCGTCATTATTTCCAGACAGACAGACAGACGAACAGGGAAACAATGATACACAAACAGATAAATCAATAGACAGATATACAAATTATATTAAGAAGGATAGATAGATAGATAAATAGATAGATAGATAGACAGATAGATAGACAGATTGACAGGTAGACAGACACATATAGACAGACAGACAGACAGACAGAAAGATGGTATTGTGAAGGTCATATTCCTGATAAAATGAAAAAGGTAGAAAAATAAAAAATATATATATATAGAGAAAGTTGTCGTTTTCCATTCCGTACTATATAGCGGGGAGAGAAAGCAAGAGATAAAGAGAGAGAGAAGAGAGATAGTAATCGTTTTTCAATACACGTTAGTCGGGGGAAAGAGATAGGGAGAGAGAGAGAGAGGGGGAGAGGGAGAATGAGAGAGAGAGGGAGAATGAGAGAGTGAGAGGGAGAATGAGAGAGAGAGAGAGAAAGAGAGAGGGGAAATTAGAGAGACACAGAGAGAGATAGAAAGACAGAGACAAAAGGAGAATTAGAGAGAGAGAGAGAGAGAGAGAGAGAGAGAGTTTAGAAAGTACACATTTTAATACACCATAAATTTTCAAGGTTTCAGTATGCAGAAACTATGGAAAAATATCTAAATATATAGAAACCATTCTCTCTCTCTCTCTCTCTCTCTCTCTCTCTCTCTCTCCATCTATCCATCCTTCTATCCATCTATCCCGTACCCGGAAATTCCAGCTGCGTGTGTGATATGCCTTTCGTCCCGGTTTGACAGGTGTTAAGTATAAATGTTGGCCTGCAGGGTGCCCGTGGCAGGGGGTGTGCGTCATTGTTGGCAGGGTGTGCGGGTCATTGATGGCAGGGTGTGTGTGTGTGTGTGTGTGTGTGTGTGTGTGTGTGTGTGTGTGTGTGTGTGTGTGTGTGTGTGTGTGTGTGTGTGTGTGTACAGTTGTTGGTAGGGTGTGGTGGATCATTGATGACAGGTGGAGGTGTGTGTGTGTGTGTGTGTGTGTGTGTCATTGTTGGCAGAGTGTGTGTGAGATATTGCTTGCATGGTGTCAACAGAAGCTTAGTGTGAGCACTCATTGTTGGCAAGCAGAGCTCTTAACCTGATAACTGTAGACCCGTTTTATCATAGAGTAATGCCACTGCTATTAGCAGGGTGGCAAGGGAACCTAACTTAGGTGCAGTGTGTATGGAGGTCAAAGGATAAGTGTGACCCCAAAAGTGTTAGTGCAAGAGAGAATTAATAACAAGGAGAGAGAGAGAGAGAGAGAGAGAGAGGGAGAGAGAGAGAGAGAGAGAGAGAGAGAGAGAGAGAGAGAGAGCATCAACTGACTGTGAACATGTTAACACCAAACTCACAGTTCCATACAAAATATTATGATACCATTTCTATGTTTTTCGCCCTCTTCAAAGAACTAGAATATATCTATATATCTATATGTTTTTATCTTCAATTAATATCAAAGTTATGTTTTCGTTTCGTGGGGAGGGAGGGAGAGAGGGAGGGAGAGAGGGAGGGAGGGAGAGAGGGAGGGAGGGAGAGAGAGAGAGGGATGGAGAGAGAGGGAGATTTTTTTCCCTGTGATGGCCGTTTTAAGCTGCACCATGTCTGTTTCTTTGTCCAGGTGGAATGGGAGATAATTCCTTTATTTTTGCCAACTGCAGTATTATTAATATTTTTACGGACGGAATATCTATGCAGTTCTAAAACCTGACTAACACACACACACACACACACACACACACACACACACACCAGGAAATAGATCAACTCAGGAAAAGATCAAATCATATACTTCATCTACAGTGTGTGACCTGTGCCTGACGTGTAGCAGGAAAGAGTGCGAGTAATTATGACCTGGCAGGAGGTCAGTCTGGGTGACCTCTGAACAACCTTGTGTAACGTGTGTGTGTGTGTGTGTGTGTTTGTGTGTGTGATTAGAGAGGATTATGTGTGGAAGAAAGTAAATGAAAAATACCTACAATCTCACAGGATAAACTCTCTCTCTCTCCATATGACACTTTCTCCAGCAAAGACAAAATCCCCGCAGTGGTTTATAAGCACCAGTCAGCTCGTCTTTGAAGGGACTGTGATATTAAGTGAGCCTGAACACATGAAACGTTACTATGTCAAGGATTGGTGGCATCACGACCAACAAGAAGAGAACAGAAAGACAAGAAGAATGAGGAGGAGAAGATGGTGAGAATAGCGGGAGGAGGAGGTGGTGGTGAAAACAGGAGGAGTTGGAAGAGGAGATGGTGTGAATAGCGGGAGGAGGAGGTGGTGGTGAAAACAGGAGGAGTTGGAAGAGGAGATGGTGAGAACAGAGGGAAGACGACGACGAGGAGGAGGAGGAGGAGGAGGAGGAGGACTAGTTTAGCATGGGGAAATAAAGTGGTGGTGATTATTATTTTTTTCCTCTTGGTCTTACTTTTTAGGTTCTCGTGTTTCTTTTTTTCCTATATTTATTGTTTTTTTGTCTGATTCCTTCTTTTTTCCTTCTTCAACATCTTTTTCTTCTTCTTCTCTCTCTCTCTCTCTGTTTCTCTCTCATATATATATAATATTTCACCCACTGTTCTCAGGAATTACTCACCAGCTCACAAATACCTGTTGGTTCTCCAGCTCACAGCTTCCTGCAGCCAACACTCTCAGGAACTCACAGCCACTTGATGTCACTCCATTATAACACCACCTTCTTCTTCCCTGTTTCCTCTCTTATCTTCCCTTCTTCCCTTTTCATCTCCCCTTCTCCTTTTCGTTCCTTCTCCCCTTCCCTTCTCCCCTTTCCCTTCTTTCCTTCTCAATTTTCCTTCTTCCCTTCTCCCTTTCTTCCCTTCCCTTCTCCCCTTTTCCTCTTCTTTCCTTCTTCCCCTCTCTCCTTCTTCCCTTCTCCCTTTCTTCCCTTCCCTTCTCCCCTTTTCCTCTTCTTACCTTCTTCCCCTCTCCCCTTCTTCCCTCTCCCTTTCTTCCCCTTCCCTTCCCCCTTTCTCTCTTACCTTCTTCCCTCTCCCCCTTCTTCCCTTCTACAGCCACCAGTGTGTTATTCTCCTTCATCATTATTCCTGGTTTCTTTTAAGGGGCTTCTAATAGGAGATCTATGATGATATATGTGGACTGATCTCTCTCTCTCTCTCTCTCTCTCTCTCTCTCTCCAATATGGCTTCAATTTGGCTTCTATCAACGGCTTCATTGGGTCTTATTCATACAGTGGAACCTCTATATATATTTAACTGACTGTATGGAGAAGAAAGATTAACATTAGCATAATCTTGGTATGGTGTGTGTGTGTGTGTGTGTGTGTGTGTGTGTGTGTGTGTGGGAAGATTTATATCAGGAACAACAGCTAGACCTAAGAAGGGGAATACTCTCAGCTGATCTTCTAAATATTGTGTACGTCGGCTATGTGTAAGGGCCAATAAATCCCCTGCCAGGCTCTTTCACATGGAAATGAGACTGGCATGGAGGTTCACATGAATACAGATCCAATATCTTCCCTCTCGCTGTATGATTCTGGGTGGGTGGGTGTGGGGTGGGTGTGGGGTGGATTGGTGTACGGTAGGTGTGGAGTTGAGTCTGTAAGTGTGCGTGCGTGCGTGCGTCAGGGGGTGTATCTAGGACGCGTGCGTGTGTGTGTGTGTGTGTGTGTAACTCCGTAAAAATTCGTCAACAAAATTGAGTGCGTGAGAGCAAGAAAGGCGTAAAACGTATATGCTGTGAAGAAGAAGAAGAAGAAGAAGGAGAAGATTATTAATGATACGGCAAGTGGCGGTGAAGGACGTAGGTAAAAGAACAGGAATAATTGATGAAAGACGAAAGAGGTACAGAGGAAGGGATAATTTATGACCAAGTCCGTGTCAGCAACGAAAGAGGGAGAATAAAAGTGAGGAAAGACAGAAAGAGAGAGAGAGAGGAAGGAGGAAGGATAACTGAGGGAACTAAAAGAGAGGATTATAAAAGGTATGAATAGGGAAGAAGAAAAAGGAGGAGGAAGAAGAGATAAGAAAGATTAGTGGGAGAAAACTTGGCTATTATTATTACTCTCTCTCTCTCTCTCTCTCTCTCTCTCTCTCTCTCTCTCTCTCTCTCTCTCTCTCTCTCTCTCTCTCTCTCTCATCTCTACATCAATATTTAAGGAAACTTCCCCGGAAATACTCAACAAAGAAGAACTGTACTGCCTCTTGCCTCACCACCCATGTCTCCCCGCTCTTTCCCTACCCAGAGAGTGAAGCAGCACGTCTGGAGAGTTTATTAAGAGAGGAACTATCTGCCGGGTGAAAGTAGAACCAGGACAATGTTGTGTTATGATAGATGTGTTATGTGTCATGTTAAGAACGAGTATATATACCTAGTTATGTGTCTTTATATGTAATACTTCTGATAATAGCAATAAATAAAATTGATGATAAATGATATACTGTTTATTTTAGAAATCTGTATACATAAGCTAGTGGGTTTCAGAATACAGTATAACGGGGATTACAGTTGTTTTAATGAACTAACAAAAATTATGTTACAATGTAAATTCTGAACTGTATGTGAAGTAGGTATTGGAGATAGAAATGGTCGCTTTAAATAGGATAGATTTAGTGTACGTATGTGTATGTAGGTTTATGTGTATATAAATGTGGGTATATGCGAGTGTGTGGGTATATGTGTGTACATATTCATATTTAAAATATTTTTATATTCCACGCAAAAAGCAGATAAAAAACACACAAACCACGTAATATTCACACACACACACACACACACACACACACACACACACACCCACACACGCACACACACCCACACACACACACACACACACACACACACACACAGCATCACTATAAACTGTACAATAAGTCAGGAACCAAGACTCAACCACCACCACTGGAGTTTGGTCTTGGTCTTGGTCTCTTAATAAGGAAGAGGTTGTCAGGTCCTGGTGGTCTCTGGCCTGAAATACTTGGTTGTAAAATGGGGGAACAGATGTTTTGTCTCGTGTACACAGTCGATACCATGGTGTGTGTGTGTGTGTGTGTATGTGTGTGACTGTTTGGGGGTGGTTGGAGGTGAGGTGGAGGAAGAATGGAAGGGGAGAAGGTGGAGGTGGAGAGTGGCAGCGGGTGGAAGTGGAAGGTATGGAAGTGGAGAGGGGCAGCGGGTGAAGGTGGAGTGGAGAAGAAGACGCGGAGGTGGAAGGGGTGAAAGTGGGTGGGAAAGGAAGAGAGAGAGTTGTTTGGTTGTCGTAACTTTTGAGTAAGTCGGAGCCAACAGAAATGTGACTTAGCTTTAACATAACTTGAAATATATCATTATCTTACCTGTTCATATTTTCTTACATTTTCCTCATTTGTTCATGATAATTTCTACTTGTCTCTGGTGTAGTCTTGTCCTCCTGGCTATATTGTCCTCATTTTAATCTATGTAATATTTGTTAGGTTTTCCTCTTTAGTCTTTTATTGTCCTGCGATTTTTTTCTTGTTATGGGAAATATGTGATGTGTCTTTAACGTTCACACGTCTGAGATTTAGTACAGCAATATTTTAGGGTATAACTTTGATTTCACACTCGCACACACACACACACACACACACACACACACACACACACACACACACACACACACACACACACACCACCACCACCTAACTGAACGTAAGTAGCCTAATTTAAGCCTCTCTGTCCGTCTCTTGGAACGTCTGAGTATTAAGCTGACAGAATGACTCTTGGTGCTCTCCCTGACATTTACCCGTTCCTCCTCCTCTTCCTCCTCCTCCTCTTAATCCCCTTCTCCCTCCTTCTGCTTCTAATCATTCTCCTCCTCCTCTTGTTTGTTATTTTCTCTTATGTTTTTTATTTAACTTCTTCTATTCGTTGTTCTACTTTTCCTCTTTTTCTCTCTTATCTTCGCTTTTATTTATTTTTCTTCTTCTTTTTCACATCCTCCTTCTATTCCTCCTCCTCCTCCTGCCGGTAAAATTAAACTTCTGAAGTAAAACTGATGAGGAACGTACTGTGTAAACTGACAAATTGGACTTTAAAGGACATAAAACAAACAACTTTATTCCATTGAGAGAGAGAGAGAGAGAGAGAGAGAGAGAGAGGTGAAGGTCGAATGTCTAACGAAAACTCATGAATTCTCCAACTATAAGAGGTAGAAGGTCCAACAAGGTCGAGTAGGGACACTTGGACATTCCATATACGACAACAGTGAGAGCGCGCGACGATCTTGTTTACGTTTTACAGCTGAGAGACAAAAGGACCAAGATGGAAAAAGGCCCTCCTTGCTGCCCTTCTCGCTGAGGAAGAAGCAGATGGTTTCTGCCCCTTGCTTGTCTGCTGCGATTCCAGGTCTGCTCTCGACTGGATCGCATTTGGATCAGGAGAAAATAAGGACCTCATCCTCCGAATACGAGGGTTAACATCCACACTTCAGGATGCAGGCCGTCCTGTGACATTCCTATGGATACCCAGTCATGTCGGTATCTTGGGGAATGAGGCAGCAGATGGCCTTGCCAAGACTGGCTGCAACAAGGCCACACCTGACTACGTTGTTCCTCGAACACTTTTACAGCTTAGGACCCAAATTCGCTGCAAAGAGCGAGAAGCTCGGGAAGCAGCCATCCCCCTGGACTCCCCGCCCACCTGGTACGATGTCCTCCGTAAACTTCCTGACCTCTCGTACGTCTATGGGAAAGGGTCGCGGAAAGGGGACGTGATTGCTGCCCGTATCATCATTGGGTATGACTTTGCTTGGGAATTTGGTATCCCCACATCCCCTGAGCAACGCTCTTGTGCATTATGCAGAAGACCCGACAGCAGCACCCTTATCCACTACCTCCTAAGATGTCCCCACACACAACGCTTCCGTGACGCCTGCTGGACCACCACTCCACGAGCCCCTGACGGAGACACGATGATCCTCCCCATACTGGCCAGATATTATGTAAATAACATTGATTATGTGTTAAAGGAATATCCTTCCTTCCTTAGGCTTTAGTAAGCCCCTTTATAATATTTATACTGTATATACTTGTGACACTTGCCAGATGCTTCTGGTGTCATTGTACAGGGGTACCTAGTGACAGCACTAGGATCCCGCTTCCTCTATCAAGGAATAAACAATTGAAATTGAATTGACGGAAAAAGAAAGAAAAATTTTTTTCCTGTGAAACTGTAGATTGTTTTATTTATTTATGTGTGTAATAATAATAATAATAATAATAATAATAATAATAATAATAATAATAATAATAATAATACTTGATGGTTTATTAAGAAAGTTCTGCTGAAAATATACATAAGGCAAAAATGACTTATTACATATAAAGGCATAAGGTAGGTCGGCTTTGCTCTGCCTAAGGGGAACGAGAGCTTCGGCCCCAAAGCCAACAACAGCTGCAGATATTGACTTTGAGGCAACATTAATTATTTCTCCATTTTCACCATTACATTATCCAAATTACAGTTCCTTACAAGTTTTATTTGCTTTTAACTAATGCAACCGTATTCCTGTTCATCTGATTCATCCGTTTACCTGTTAACCAATCTATCCATTCACTTGTTCATCCAATATTTCCAGCTCCCAATTAATTACCTTTCCTCCCTATTATCCTGAGGTGGTACATGATGGCCAGGCAGGATAATGGGGATGGTGGAGGCCGCAAGATTAATGGGAAGATGGACGAGACATCCTACCTGGCCCGTAAAATTTTTCTCTGGGAGGATGTGAAGGGAGTGAGGGAGTGGGGGAGATAGGGCTGTGTGGGAGATGGGGCTGTGTGGGAGATGGGGGCTGTGTGGGAGATGGGGAACTGTGAGGGAGATGGGGGACTGATGGGGGCTGTGGGGGAGATGGGGACTGTGGGAGAGATGGGGCTGTGTGGGAGATGGGGGACTGTGGAGGAGATGGGGGACTGATGGGGGCTGGGGAGATGGGGGACTGTGGGGAGATGGGGGCTGTGTGGGGATGGGGAACTGTGAGAGATGGGGGACTGATGGGGGCTGTGGGGAGATGGGGACTGTGAGGGAGATGGGGGCTGTGGAGGGGTTGGGGGGACTGTGGGGAGAAGGGGGCTGTGAGGGAGTTGGGGGACTGATGGGGGCTGTGGGGAGATGGGGGCTGAGGGAGTTGGGGGACTGTGGGGGAGATGGGAGCTGTGGAGGAGTTGGGGAGACTGTGGGGAGAAGGGGGCTGTGTGGGAGATGGAACTGTGGGGGTTGGGGGAGGACTGTGGGGGGAGAAGGGGCTGGGGAGATGGGGAACTGTGAGGGAGATGGGGGACTGATGGGGGCTGTGGGGAGATGGGGACTGTGGGGGATATGGGGTTTTTAGGACGAATAAATTAGTGCATAAATCATGATAGAATATTCCCATAAAAGGCAAGAATAAGAGTCAATATTACACACGAAGATATATGTACGTGTGTGTGTGTGTGTGCGTGTGTGTGTGTGTGTGTGTGTAAGAGAGAGAGAGAGAGAGAGAGAGTGAGTTTTTGCTGCCACCACAATATTTTTCACGTGGCTCATTTTTCTTCTCCCTGGAAACTAGAATGAATTATGAGGCCGTGTTAATGTATAGCCCGGTGCATTACCCCCCGCCTCCTCCTCTCTCTCTCTCTGTCTGTCTGTCTCTCTCTCTTACACACACACACACACACACACACACTACATAATAAAATACAACATAAACATTAACGTATAATTAAGCACATGTTAACTAGACGGTCATTACACGCTGAGGTTAAATGTGCCGGAAAAATCTACACCAAGATGAGGATTTTTTTTGACATTTATCTTTTAATAATTTTCTGGTGTTATTACAGAATTAAGTCTTAATATGTTGAATTGGTTTAGGTTTATCCTTTTTTGGTTGGCTGTACTGTAGGTTGGTAATAGTAGTAGGTAATAAACTGACGGTGAAGTTGACCTATTGGGGGATGTTGTACGCCACGTTTAAAATAAAAAGTAGTAGTAGTAGTTGGGAGAATTTCCACCACGGGACTTCAAACACATCCATCGAAGCCCGTGTGGACGTCAGTGCTCGAGGATTCTGGACGCCGGGATAGCGAGCTTTCATTGACAAGGATTTTCGATCCCATGGTCGAATGTCACCGTAACCTAGCTCTCGATGCTGCACACAGGAGGAACGAGAATGACAAGAACAGGGCATATGGGGAGAGAATTCTGAATGTTGATCAAGGCAGCTTCACTCCTCTGGTGTTCACAACCTCTGGTGGGAAGGGACCAAGTGCAAGATGTTTCTATGCAAGACTGGCTGAGGTGTTTTCTGAACAGAAGCAGCAGCCCAGAAGTTATGTTACAGCCTGGTTGAGATGTCGACTGCTCTTCTCTCTCCTTCGGTCTGCATTGCTCTGCTTCAGGGGAACGAGAGCATCGACCCCAATGCTGAGAACGGTCGCAAATATTGACTACGAGGCAACAGTCAAAAATGACGCATAGATCTGCGGCTCAACTAACTCAACACAGCCAGGGTAGCTACTTATGTATTAGGATATTTAATTTTAGGGTATTAAAATGGTGGCGAAGGTGTGGCTATAGGGGGAGGCTGGAGGCCACTATTTAAAAAAAAGTGGTGGTGATGGTAGTAGTTGTAGTAGTTTTAATAATAATAATAATAATAATAATAATAATAATAATAATAAAAGTTGATTTAGGAAGCTTAATTAAGGTTAGGTTAGAGGTTGGTTAAGGATGAGTTAATTTTGTTTAAATAAGCTTAGTTCAGGTTATGTTAAGGTAGGTGAGCAAAGGGTTAGGTTAGGTTAAGTTAAATAAGGTTAGTTTATGTTATGTTAGTTTTATGGAGCAGTTAGTTTACATTATTTTTGGTAGGTGTAGGTTAAGTTGAGCTAGTTTAGGTTAGGTTAATATAGTTTAAGTTACGTAAAGTTAGATTTGGCTATATTATGTCATGTTTAATAGGTTAGGTTAGGTTATGTTGTGTTAAATTAGGTTTGGTTATATTACATTAAGTTAAATAAGGTTATGTTAGGGTAGGTTAGGTTAAGTTGTGGTAAATTTGGTTACGTTAAGTTAAATAAGGTTAGGTTAGGGTAGGTTAGGTTAAGTTGTGTTAATATTCTTTAGGTTTGGTTAGGTTGTGGTAAATTTGGTTACGTTAAGTTAAATAAGGTTAGGTCAGGGTAGATTAGCTTAAGTTGTTATTTTGTTTAGGTTAGGTTAGGGTAAGTTAGGACAGGTAAGATAATTACTGACTCTACCTCTGTTGACCATAAATTAACATAAATTATCAGACATTACTCGTGAGTTTGTTTCATAAATCAGCCCCAATTATGAGTGATTCTGGCAACTGACCGTAAATTACCGCAATTCCCTGCATAATCCTACACTATACTGTAGTACCCGTATACCCCACACTATAATTTTTTTGAACTACTGTATTGTTTATGCATGAGTTGTTGTTGTTGTGGTTGTTGTTGTTTTTTCTTATTACTACTCCTCCACCTACACCTCCTCTCCCCCTACACCTCCTCTCCCCCTACACCTCCTCTCCCCCTACACCTCCTCTCCCCCAACACCTCCTCTCCCCCCTCCCTCTCCCCACACCTCCCCTCTCCCTACCACCTCTCCTCTCCCTCCTCCCCCCCACACCCTCCCTCTCCCCCCACCCACCTCCTCTCCCCACCTCCTCCTCCCTCTCCCCCACCTCCCTCTCCCCCCTCTCCCCACCTCCCTCTCCCCACCTCCTCTCCCCACCTCCCTCTCCCCCCCTACACTCTCCCCCCCCTCCTCCCCCACCTCCTCTCCCCACCCTCCCTCTCCCCCCCACACCCCCACCTCCTCTCCCCACACCTCCCTCTCCCCCCCCACCTCCTCTCCCCCCACCTCCTCTCCCCCACACCTCCCTCTCTCCCCACCTCACCTCCTCTCCCCCCACCCCCTCCCCCACCTCCCTCTCCCCACCTCCTCTCCCCCACCTCCCCTCTCCCCCACCTCCTCTCCCCCACACCTCCTCTCCCCCAACACCTCTCTCCTCCTCCTCTCCCCAACACCTCCTCTCCCCCACACACTCTCCTCCTCTCCCCTACACCTCCTCTCCCCCAACACCTCCTCTCTCCTCCCCCCCCCTCCCCCCTCTCCCTCCCTGCCTGGTTCGTCTTGTGTATATAGTTGTTATATATTCTCGGAAGTGTTTTTTATTTGGTGTTTTTTCTGTTTTATTTTGTGTGTTTATGAATGCTACTGTGTTTGTTTTTGGCTTCCTTTTCGTCTCTTGTGTAATTCGTCTGGATAAGAGAGAGAGAGAGAGAGAGAGAGAGAGAGAGAGCATTAAAGAAAGAAGAAAACTAAAGAAGAGAAAATGAAAGCAAGAGAGAGAGAGAGAAAGCGAGCTGAGGGTAACTTAACATAGGTATCTCAGGTGAGGTTAATTTACGGGAGTAATTGAAGGAGAACAGAGGATGAAAGAAAAGAGCCAGGGCTTTGTTCAACCTTATTGCTGGTAGCATTGGTTGTATGGTTGAGTTCTATGGTTGAGTAACTGGTTGTCTAGTTGTGTGGATGAGTGAGTGGTTGTCTAGTTGTGTGGTTGAGTGAGTGGTTGTCTAGTTGTGTGGTTGTGTGAGTGGTTGACTCTTTCCTCATGTTTACAATTCTGGTTGATTTTGGGCATCCTAGAATGATGGGAATGAAGTAAAGATAGAAAGTACGAGCATAGGTGATGTTAATTCCATAGCCCTTGCCAACAAGGGTTCTCAGGGGTTTAATGCTCTGCATTAGTTTGGCTTGAAGGTTGCCGACAAAGTTTGCATCATTCACACAAATTCCAAGATATTTATAAGAGCTACATAGTTCCAAGGGCATGCCGTTAATGTTAAAGTCAAGCGGCAGAGGGTGAGCAGGACGAGGATTGAGGGCCCTCGTCTTGTCAACAGATATTATGAGACCACATTCCACAGTCCTCTGTGCAAATACATCCAGCAAGGCTTGGAGCCTGAGCTTGGTCTGTGTCTCAATGCAGATATCATCAGCATAACATATTACAGCCTCGTTTGGCTGAACTGGAAAGTCAGCAATGTGCTTATGCATCAGTATATTAAAGAGCGTAGGACTTAACACTCCTCCCTGAGGCGCACCAAGCTCAAATGCTCTCATTCTGGTACCTTTGACTCGACACATAACACTGGCATACCTGTTGGACAGATAACGCTTTATCCATGTCAGGAGGTTACCTTGGATGCCCAATGAGCTAGTTGCTCAAGTATAATGTCTCTCTTAGCTGCATCAATGGCTAATTTAAAGTCTATGAAGGTTGTTTGTGTTTTATCTTTTGAGCGAACAAGATATTCTGTAAAGCATGTCTGTGTGCTGCGCCCGGGCATGAATTAGCTCTGGTTGTGAGAAGGGTATAGGGAGAGGGGTGTTGTTCAGTGTGACTTTATACTAAACATAGAGTTTCTTCAGGTGATAAAGTGTTAATTACTGTTTCGGTAGTTCTGTACTACTGAAAGAATACAGGTATGAACGTCAAACTATTCAACACACACACACACACACACACACACACACACACACACACACAGAGCTGAGTATATTTGCTGGAGGAGAATAACAAAGTCTCTTCAGTGTCCACAACTCTTAATTGGGCATCACTTCATGTATCTGCTGCCAATTATGACTTACAATTATCTCGTAACTTATGTCAACACACACTCGACCATCCCTCAAGAATCAGTAACTATTGATATCTGCGTCGACAGCTCAATGAATGCCCTTCCTCACTGACTAACTGGCTTACTGATTGATTGACTGACTAACTGACTGACTGACTGACTCCATCACTAAGATGATTTTTTTACCCTTATCACCTCCGTCCCAGTCAGGAATATGTCATTACTCTTAGTTACGATTCAGATTCTTAAGATCTAATTAAAAAAACCAAAAAATTATGAATTCACAAACTCACGGACTAAACTAGTTGTATGGCGGAAACTTTAGTTAAAAGTCGAACACGCGATATGATCTCTACCCCTCCCCCTCCCCCCTCATCCACCACCCAAGTAAACTTTTCACAACCCTCCAGCAAATACCTCTCGTTAAATCGTCAATTATAGTTAAATTTCGTTACTTATCGAACTCGTCTGAACTGGCTGGGTAATCAGTCTCTCGGGAAAATCTTAAGAAACTCGATCAACATCTTCAATAGTAATAGCAATGACACGGGAGGACAGACCATTGATGGGGACTTACACCCTGAGCTGACGTCTGGCGCGATTCTCCTTACATTCCTCGAGCACGTCCTGGGGATATGATTAATCCAGCATAAACTGGCCCATATTCTCTCTCTCTCTCTCTCTCTCTCTCTCTCTCTCTCTCTCTCTCTCTCTCTCTTTCGGTGTATTAATGTTTATCTTCCATACCAAGACAGTGTTTGTTATTGAAGACGACCACCTGTGTAGGGAGCAATCAAGGCAGGTAATGAATAGGTTGGATATCTTTGACAACAGTGTATACAATATCATTAAGCCACTCTGCCCCTGCTGTTGATGCTGCCACTTGACTGTTCAGCTTATTACTGAACTCTGTTTGTGACTTGATAGAGCCATCATTCTGCAATACTGGTGAATGTATGTTAATTATGCTCTGACTGTTGACTGTTCACTAAACTCTGACTGTTGACTGTTTATCAAGCGTTTGACTGATCACCAAGCTTTGAGTGTTGACCGTTCACCAAGCTTCAACACCTTAAGACTGTTAACAAAATTTATATATAATATTAATCTTCTCTCATATTTTTAGTTCTCTTAAAAATTAAATCTCATCAAAATATTTATCCACCTCCAAAAATTTTATCTCGCCAAAAGGGAAAATTAAATCCCCCTAAGAGTTTAATCCCTAAAAAAAAAATTGTCCCCCTAAAGTTTAATCCCGTGAAAACTTAATCTCTTAAAAATTTATTCCCCTTAGAAATTTAAGCCGCCCCCAAAAATTTAACCCGCAAAAATATTAATCCCCACAAAAACTTCACTCCAGGACCGCCACAGGTAGAAGCACACCTGGGGACGTGTTTTACCTCACATTAATGTAAAGTAATAGTCGGTAGTTCCCTCAGGCGGTGGGGGTAATAAGCGTAATTTTGTAATAAAGAAGAATAAGAAATAGAGGGGAAAATTTTATGAAAGGAGGGAGAGGGAGGGTGGGAGAGAGAGGAGGAAGAAATTAAATGATAAAGAGGAATAAAGAAAGAGGAAAATATGGGGAGGAGAGAAATGTATAAAAATTTTGTAATAAAGATAAAGAAGAAAAAAAGGAAGGTGATGAAATAATTTTATAACGAAGAATAAGGAGGAAAATATGGAAGTGGGAGGAGGAAGCTATAATTGTAATAAAGCGGAATAAGCAAGAGGAAATAATGGTTATGAAAGGAGTAGAGAGGGGGAGGGGGTCTAGTTTGTCTCTCAGAATTGAATTGCATATTTTTATTATTATTTACGTATATTTCAGTAAGCTTATGTATATGTATATATACTTAACACATAACACGCACAGATAACACACATAACACATGCACATAACAGTAACACACACCTATAACGCACATAATAACACTCATAATAATAACACCAGACTCAGTGTTCATTTAATGGTGTCTAGTCTTAAGTGTGGCCTCTTGTGTTGGAGTATTGGATGACCCTCTTCATCACCACCACCACCACTGCCCTCTCCATCATCACCACCACCACCTTCACCGCTACCTCCACCCTCTCCATCACCCCACCACCACCACCCACCCACCTCCACCTCTCCATCACCACCACCACTACCCTCTCCATCACCACCACCACCACCTTCACCACTACCACCACCCTCCCTCTCCATCACCACCACCACCACCTTCACCACTTCCTCCACCCTCTCCATCACCACCACCACCACCTTCACCGCTACCTCCACCATCACTACCACCACCTTCACCATTACTTCCATCACTACCTCCACCATCACCTCCACTACCGTCATCATCACCATCACTACCACCATTACCACCACCACTATTGCCGCCATTACCACCACCACCACCACCATTGACATTTTTTATTCATTTAACGTTTTCGTAGACAGAGACGAATGAAGGAAGAAGAAGAATGGAAGAATATTTGTCTTCCTTGTTTATCTTTACACTTGTCTTCTTCCAGTATTCGTAAAAATGACTTAGGAGGAGAAATAAGGCAGAATAAAAAAAAATGTCTCTCTTGATTATTGTATATCGAACATTTGTCTTCTACCATTCAATTGAAAGAGAGGAGATAGGAAATAATGTAATAATGAATTCCTTTAGTTATCCTATATTTTTCCCTCTTCTTGGTGTAAATAAAAGATAGGAGATAAGAGAGAATATGATAAATCAAATAATTAATCTCCTTGAGACGTCCACTTACAACATTCTTCTTGAATATAATGAAAACAACAGCACCAAAGATAAGAATAAAGAGAAAGACGAAGAAGAAGAGAATGATGATAGAGCTTAATATAGAAGAGACGAGGACCAAACCCCCCTCTACCCCATTCTCTCCCCCCTCCCTTCGTCTCCCCCCTCCCCCCTCATCCACCCCCGGATAATTTCCCCCAAATATGACTCCATCATATTATCTCCTGGGTGATGACAGAGAGGAGGAGTAGGAGGAGGGAGAGATTCTTGGAGGAGAGGAGGAGGAGGATGAGGAGGGGAAGGAGGGGGAGGAGGAGGAGGAGGAGGGGAGGCAAGGATAATTGATGCCCAGAAAAATGTGTTATTAGGAGAGACAGACAGACACAGAGAGATAGATAGATAGATAGATAGATAGATAGATAGATAGATACGACAGGCCGGGTAAGACATGCAGATAGATAGAGAAATCATAAAGAGAGAGAGAGAGAGAGTGAGAGGGAGAGAGAAAGAGAGAGAGAGACCATAAATAATTAATCAGTAGCCATATATACACCCAGACAGACCCTCCTTCACCCCTCCTTGACTCAGTGTGTAAGACAACGCCTCCTTCATCTGACCTGACCTGACCTGACCTGACCTACTGCACAACTCTCTAAAAATTAGGTCAACCAATAGCGCAATTTCCATATTTTGTTTATATAAGGAAATAAAAAATAAACGATAAAATACAAAAAATATGGAAACAAATTACCTACCTTATACCTGTAATAAACGCATCTCATTTGCATAATCTGGTCGCGTTTTTCACCCACGGAATTTGAGCCCCCCCCCCTCCCCCCCTTAAAAAAAATCTGGAAAAAAAAAATCATTTAATAGACTAATGTGGCTGGAATTGCCCTCCCGTTATACTAAAACAAAGTGGTAGTTCTGCCCCAGGTGGTGTAGAGGGCAGGCAGGTAGTCAGCTCAAATACTCTCAGGGGCCCCTAATTTAAAGACGGGGGGTGGAATATATATTATTTCAGCTCAATTTGATTGTGTATGTTTTCGTGATGATTATTATTATTATTATTATTATTATTATTATTATTATTATTATTATTATTATTATTATTATTATTGTTGTTATTATTGTTATTGTTGTTGTTGTTGTTGTTGTTGTTGTTGTTGTTGTTGTTGTTGTTGTATTGACTCACCACTAACTGAAAGATATCAAACTGACATGTACAGTACACACACAGGTAATGATGTCGGACATGTAAATATTGATCACATGGTTAATTTTGTTCCATAAGACATCGTTCATCTTCTCAATGCTTCGTGTGTGGTAACTCTTCCTCCTTGATCAGTCCCTCAAGAGCTATACGAAGAGGAACGAAAAACTTACTGCCTATGTAATTTTTTTCGTATATGCTAATTAGCTTTACCTGTACACAAGAACATAAGAATGGAGGAAACTGCAGTGGACCTTTAATACTTTTCCTTTTAATATATAGCAGCTGTATAATACTTAAGCTTCATGAATATTACCTTACCTGTACTTATTACACGTTTATAATACTCCCACACCATGCAAATTAACTTACCTGTAGGATATTTTTATTATATGCAAATTAGCCTAAAAGTCTATACCTGAATATATCTCAACATTTACTCAAAGTAGATTTTTGGTGGTTGTCGTCTGTCCTGTCACTGTCTACATTTGTCTGTCTGTCTGTCATCATTACACTCTATCATGGTTAGTGTTACCTTTAACCACACAGCAGAACACTACGAGAGGAGATAAGACACATATAATAATGGTTGTCCCTCGTGTAATGAGTATGGTCGGCCCTAGGACCATCGAGGCGTGAATTTGTTTAAGGTGTCACCAGCACAACAACCACACCCTGAGTTAACGAGTTGCATGACCCAGTGTCGAGGAATAGTCCGAGAAGACCGGACAACTCTGGCTCACCATTTCCCCGGAACACGATCCGCAAATCGATTAACAACCAGGTTCCCAATTACTGCTGGGTAGACAGAGGCAAATGGCGTAAAGAAATTTGACCATAGTTTCACCCTGCCCGGGTATCGAACTCGGGTACGCTCGCTTACGAGGCGAACATTCAAACCATTACACCACCGGTCGACATACACACATACATACATACATGCACACATACAGACATACATACACAGGCATATAGTTACATAGACAGGTAATTAGACAGATAGTTACCATAACATTCACTACAAATTAAACTTAAATGGGAATACTAGTAACAGGTTTCACGTAGAGCCAATCTGAGGCGAATTATGGAAGGGATTACCAGGTTTGTACAGGATAACAAAGGTTGTGTATACCTCGATAACACATCGTAGGATAACAGAGGACGTATATACTTCCATAACACAGCACAGGATAGCAGAAGATACCTTAGCTGGCTGGATATCCTGGGTTATTTTTATGATATCGCGTGTGTTGAGGCAGACAGACAGACAGACAGACAGACAGACAGGAAAGAGAATAAAACGCCATTGTCATTCATCGACATTTTTTTTTTACAGTACAATATAGTTTCCGCATGATTTTTGTTTTACACGTGAATGGAATTGAACTTTTAAAATAATCACGAGAAAAGAAAAATTAGTTGTAAAAAATATTAGTAGTATGTTGTATGAAAAAAAAATGTGTGTATGAGAGAGAGAGAGAGAGAGAGAGAGAGAGAGAGAGAGAGAGAGAGAGATCCTCGACAATTCCTTCCTCAGATATTTTCAGCCTCGGTCAAGAGAGACGCCTCAGTGAACATAAGTGATAGCGACTCTTGTTCAAACCTAAAATAACTGAAATTGCATTTTACTCTTATCTTCCTCCAATCTTCTCAGATTTTGGGGGTCCATGAACCGATTTTGGGATATTGGAAACCGATTTCGGAATACCATGTACCGATTTTGGTCACCGGGAGTCGATTTAGGCACCAAGAAGTGGTTCTCTGCCCCATAAGCCGATTTTAGAGCACCATGAGCTGATTTTAGGGTACAATAAGCCGACTTTGGGTGTATACTCATGACAGTTATGTTACCGGCAGACCTGTACGTATACCTGTAATCTATATACACTACTTCCTGTACCTGTAATATCTACCTGTACCTGAAACCTCCACCTGTACCTGTAATCACTTATACCTGTACCTGTAATTTCCACCTGCATCTGTACCTGTAATCACCTCATTTACCTTAATCACCTGTACCTGTGTGTCCTCTAGGTGTTCTCTTTCCCTCAAGTCACTAAAAAATGTAATTAACAATCCAAGTGATCAGGTTACCTTCAGTTAAGACCACTCGTGCTTATCCACTAATGAAGTCCTTCCCACCCCTAAAGGTATGTCAAACACGGGACAGGTAAGGCGAGAGGACGGATGTGCGTAAGATCAATGCGTTTTTCATTACCTAGACGACTTAAGACCCGGATTCATAGAGGTTTGTTTGCATTTGAGAGGTGTGTGCACATTGGGGAGATATATGTCCATTTGAGTGGTGTGTGTGTACATTTGAGTAGTGTGTGTACATTTGAGAGGTGTGTGTGTGTGTACATTTGGAGAGATTTATACAATTGGAGAAAATATTTGTATTACTTAATGCATTTTCATCGTCGTTTTCCTTCCAAATAAAAAGGGTTTCAGCTCATATAAAATAGATAGGCAGTTATTACTCCTGCTAAAAGAGAAGAGTGAACCAATGGTCTCCTTAGAAGTTCGAACCCGTGTTTTTAATGTCTGGGATGAGATAGTTTTACTGCTGGACCCCTAATTTATGTCTATATTAAGTGTGAGATATATCTTCCTGTTGATAAGTCAGGGACACTCTCTCAGTTAACGATGTCTCAATTATCTAGGGTAAGTTCAGGTAAATTGTGATATATTCAAAATTAATTACAGGTTGCGTAAAAGCAGTGTTCGGGTTATATATTAAAGATGATTAAAATTAGACGGTTTGGGTTCAGTATTAAACTTAGTAACGCTAATTTTCAGTTGGGGAAAAAATGCTTACGGATTGAAACATTAAAAAAATCCCATAGATTTTGTTCATCGATTAGTTGTATCGTTGTCAGATAAAGGCAATAGCGAACTAAAATTCAGATTAAACCAATGCAGAGGACACTACAACTGGTTAAACCAATTAAAACTAAACTTCTAGGTAAATCAAGTTTCAGGTAAACCGATTAAAACTAACTTTCAGGCAAACAATTATACCTAACTTTAACGTTAATCCAATAAAAAAAAATTTTCTTATGGTCAAACTTGTATGGAGTAGAAGAAAAAAAAATACCCGTAGAAAATTAATAATATTTTCTGTGTAAGTTTATTGATGGAACAAAATTTTGTATAGATTATTATTTTTTTTACAAGCTCTTCATCATTGACATAAAATTTTAAATCCATTAATATAAAAACCTTAACAATAATCTTAGTTTTTTCTCTATAAAATACATACAAGTTATGATCAGTTATAAGTCAAGTGGCTATATAGAACCAGAGTCCATTAGAGGTAAGGACTTCACATTAACCTTTGAAGCCCCTCGTGCCTATCCGGGTCAAGTGTGTGTGTCAGAGTCCTCCCATCCTAAAAAAGTCCTACCAACCATTTTCCCCGTAAAGGACAGATCGACACACACACAGGTTTTAAGTACTTGGACTCGATTACTTTATGAATAAGGTATGGACTACGTAATTGGTTGTTGTATGGCAGTAGTAGTAGTAGTAGTAGTAGTAGTATGTATTAGGATAGTTAATATTAAGGTAAATAAATGGTGGCGAAGGTGTGGCTATTGGGGGAGGCTGGAGGCCACGTTTAAAAAAAAAAAAAAAAAAAAAAAGAAGTAGTAGTAGTAGTAGTAGTAGTAGTAGTAGTAGTCTATGTACTGCTGGATACATACAAGGAGAGAGAGACAGAGGGAGACAGACAGACAAATAGACAGACAGACAGACACATCGAGACAGGCCATGACACGGTGAGAAAACTAACCAATTTCATTACAACACCTCACCCTACCTTGTCTCAACCCCCCATATACGATGAAAAAGTTCCTACGTCTCTACAGATCTAAATTCCCCGACAGGTAAATAATAGGTACACACTACAGGTGGTTAATGACCTTGACCTATTACTCACCTTGATGGAGTTACCGAGCGGTGAATCCCCTCCACCCCTCCCCCCCTCCCTCCTCCTCCCTCCCTCCCCCTCTCTGCCTATTTAAGGAACTGCAACCATTTGGAGGAAATGTTTTTACGGTTGTATTTGTGTGTGTGTGTGTGTGTGTGTGTGTGTGTGTGTGTGTGTGTGTGTGTGTGTGTGTGTGTGTGTGTTACTGTGGGAAATTAACCTAACCTAACCTGCCCTTCCTCTAGCCTAACCTAACATAACTTAACCTAACCTACCTCTAACCTAATTTACTTAACCTAACCACTTAACCTAATTTACTTTAACCTAACCTAACTAATTGAAGCTTAATCTAACCTAACCCACCTTAAAATCAATTAATATAACCTAACCTAACCAAATATTGACTGAATTCAGACTTTCCTTCTGCTAATACTACGTGATGCTCATCAATAATAACTAGTGATTTTTGTCTTCCAAAAATTCACACGTGAAATTTTTTTTCCCGAGAATTTTGGTCGGTAGAATTTATTGGTAGTGATGATAATAATTGATGTGATTAACGAGTATAAACAGCTTAATGAATGATGAAGTAATTAGCAAAATGAATGGCGAAATTAATTATAAACTGAAAATTAAATTAATTATATAATGAATTACGAAATTAATTATAAAATAAATGACGATATTATTTATAAATTGAAAGACGAAATTAATTATAAAATGAATGACGAAATTAATTATAAAATGAATGACGAAATTAATTATAAACTGAAAATTAAATTAATTATAAATAAATGACGAAATTAATTATAAACCGAATGATTAAATTAATTATATAATAAATGACGAGAATTATAATATGAATAAAAAATAATACAAACTAATAAAAAATAAACGACAATATTATTAAAAACAAAACAAAAACAAATACACAACAAATAAATAATAAGACAAATAATAAAACCAAAAGATAAAATTACTGAGAAAACAAAAAATAAATCAAATTAAAAGAAGAAATAACAAGAAGAAACCCTGAAAATAGCTAACTGTGGCGGTGATAATATAGGTTATGTTTACCTGGAGACACCAAGGGTTAGTAATTCATTAACAAAAGGAACTTTCTTTTCTTTCTATCTTTCTTTCTTTTCTTTCTTTCTTTTCTTTTATTTCATCGCATTAATGAACTTGTAGGATGATTAAAGAACCACCAAGATATTGTGTTTTTTTTTTTAGAGGAATATAATTTTTTACCTGAATAATGATGTATGTATGTATGTATGTATGTATGTATGTATGTATGTATGGTATGTATTGAACCCCTGAACTAACTTATACACATGAATAAAAAAACATTCATAGGTCGGGTTGTGGTCGTATCTGAGTCACTCTTGTTGACATGAGTCGCCTGGCCACCTGACAACCATGAGAAGAGCAAGGCAAAGAGTGATTACGATCTGAGTATATTAAAGTATGAGAGAAATCAGTCAGTCAGTCAGTCAGTCAGTCATACAGGTGGCTTAACAACAGGAAATATTTATGACGTACACACACACACACACACACACACACACACACACACACACACACACACACACACACACACACACACACACACACACACACACCACGAAATAGAAAATACACATTTGGCGGGGAAAAACACCCTGAAAATGGTAAACAAAACGTGATGCATATTCATACCACTGTTGACATGAGGCAATACTACGCTGTAATGGGTGTGGCAGGGTAATACTGTGGTGAGGACGGGCACACGGGGGAAACTGTGTATTTATCCACCAAAAGAAAGAAAGAAAAGAAAGAAAGAAAGATACCACTCCCTCCTCTCCACACACACTATCAACTCAGCCAACACCTTGATGCTGCTGTCTCCCCCAATCACGAATTTTCTCACTTATTCCCTTGGACTCGTCCAGCTGTGGAGAGGAGACGCTCCTGATGCTCATCGCCACTGCGTCCCTCGTGACGCCCAATGACTCAGTAACTGCCTGTTTTATTGAGTCCTTGGTAGTTCGTATTCCTGATTGCAGGACTTCCATGGTCTCGCTGACATTGTTGAGTTTTGGGACTCTGTTTGAGTTTCTTTCAGAGCATCTTTTAGGATTTGGCTGGAAGCCATGATCGTCGACTGAGTGGTCTTTTCTTTGGTGTTAGAAATTTCCATGGTTTCCTTTTGCTTGGTTATTTCGGTCAGTTTCTTCTCTGTTTCTTGAGTTACCTGTTTCCTGACCAGGCAGGTGGCAGAGAAGGTCCTGTGGCCACCCTCGCAGACGACACACTTTTTGATGGTTCTACGGCAGTCTTTGTAGAAGTGTTGATCAGATGAACACTCAGAGCATATGACCCCTTGCATGGGGCAGCTCTTGGTCATGTGGTCATTGTATTTATAGCACTTCATACATTGTTGGATGGGCGTATACTTTTCATATTCTATTTGGTGGGATGAGATGGAAGTGCCAGAGGCATAGAGCCCCTTCTCCTTCATTCTTTTTGCATCCGTTGTCTGCAAAGCGAACCTTGATTATATTATGGGCATACATAGGATACACCTCCACAACCTTGACATTGTTTTGCTTTTCTATTTCATCTCTTATTTCTTCTGAATTATTTTCCTCCACATCTTTGTCCAACTTCTTACATACATGGGTAAGCTTGGCGCCGTATTCCCGTGGGACAATGACCTCGTAACCGTTGGTTTTAATTGTGTCCAATTGCTTATCAGCATCTTCATCTGTTTCTGTGAGGATGGTGTAACCATCTCTCAGATCCACAAGTCTATTTATTCTCACCCTTAGGTCGCTCAATACCCCTTTTAGCCCTATCCGAGACCCCTGGGTCGGGGTTCCGGAGATCTTCACTCTCACTTTGGCCATGGTCAGTAACGTACATGAAAATCCTATCTAATCTGTCCACCTCAGCTAAACCCCATGGATGCCGCTCCTTCTGTCCGCTTGCTGGGCGTGTAAAGACACGTCTAGGGGTAGGGTGAACAGACAATCCCCTGACGGGGGCTTAGCCAAGCCCTAACACCTAACAGTGACAGATTAAGAAGCACTGCCGAATCCCTAACAGAACAGAAAATGTTGCCACCCTTATTGTCTCGACTCCGCAATCCTCTGAGAGCTCCCCTTGAGGCTCTGCCCGCAGGGTTCGCGTCGTTACCAAACAGCAGGGACTCTAGGCGAAAGGATAGGATAGGGAGGAAGCGCAGTGTACAAGAATAATAATATCTATGTACAACTACAAGATAAAGCAGCCAGAGCGAACCCTACGTGACAAACAAGGCTGACAGCGATGCGCAGCACATCCACTCGCTATGAAGGTTGGGCAGACTGACCCTTACCCGACCCTACCCTCCCCAAACCGTAACCTAACCTAACCCAATCTCTCCTCCACCACCCTATAGTGACCCCAAGAACCAGTGAGCGGTGATGCAGGTTGTTGTTGTTTCTCAGCTTATTCTATTACAAAAGTCAAGCTGTAGCGCCTGTGACTGGATTTGAATAGAGTCGGTCATAGAGTCTTTTAGGTGATTTTCATAGTGTACGTCAAGTCATTTTAAGTTTGAGTCATAATGGCCATATTGTTTTGGGGGGTCATTTGAATTGAGTCAAGTCATATTGTTTTTAAGGAAATATTATGTTTAGCTAAAATCATATAGCTCGTGGGACAAATAAAACGAATAAAACTACATTCACGACCTTTTATTGGACGTATGACAAAGTGACAGACAGACTAAGAACTCACACGTCCACACACACTGATCATAAAACCATTCAAATATGACCTCGGGACTGCCATAACCACTGCCATGTTGGTCATGTGGTCGTATTTATATTATCCTTAATTTCTGATCCGTGAAAATATAATCAACAAGAAGTAACAAATATTTTTTTTTTTTCCAGATCGATTTGTCGCTGCCATAAAAAATTTCGTCTTAAAACAGGTGAGTCAGTTTACCTTGAGATGTCTTAATTAGTTTTAGTTATGTTGAATAGATTTATCTGCTTTTGTACAGGTGAAAAAAAATTATTTGGATTATTTTAACGTAAGTCATAGTATGCCCTTGAAGATAAGTGCAATTAATATAAGTGTATCGTCTTAATATTTTCCTGAAGATAAGTATATTGAACATAAGTGTATTGTCTTAAACCCTCGTTGAACGTTAAGTGTAATGAACGTGAGTGTACGGTCTTAAGTCTCTCGTAAGCTTAAGTGTGTTAGCTTGGATTATTCTTGAGGGTAAGAATGTAGTCTTAGAATTGTCTTGAACTTAAGTGTATCGTCTCAGAATGCTACTGAGTATAAGTGAATTGTCTCTTCCTACCCTCTTTCTCCTCTTCTTCCTTCGCTTATTCCCTTTTTCCTCCTTCTCTACTTGCTCCCCTCCTCCTCTGCTTCTTCGTCTCTCCTCCTGCTTTCGTATACTCCCTCCTCCTCCTACTTCTTACTTCCTTTCCTCCACACCCTCCTTCTCCTTTTCGTATCTTTCCTCCTCCTCTCTTCCTTCCCTCCTCCCTCCCCTCTTCTCTGTCTCCTCCTCACTTGCCCTCCTTCCCATCCTCCTCCCTCCTCTTCCTTCCCCCTCCCTCCCTCTCTCTGTCTCTCTCCCCTCTGCTCTGCTCCCTCCTTCCCCATCATCCTCCTCTCTTCCTTCCCTCCTCCCTCCTCTCTGCTCTCTCCTCCTACTCTTGCTCCCTCCTTCCTCATCCTCCTCCTCCTTCCCCTCCTCCCTCCCCCTCTGTCTCTCTCCCCTGCTCTGCTCCTCCTTCCCCCCCATCCTCCCTCCTCCTCCTCTCTTCCTTCCCCTCCTCCCTCCCTCTCTCTGTCTCTCTCCTCCTGCTCTTCCCCTCCTTCCCGCAAAAGAGAAAATAAAAAAACCCAGAAAAAAAGAATCGGCCATAAAGTGTATTCTGCAGGTGACGTGAATTATCCTCAGGGAAGAGTGTCAGGTAACCAGTGTTCTGGGTCTCTAACAAGAAGAAAATATTAAGAATTAAACAGAATAAAGGAATAATTATTTTATTATCTTGTTTTAATATTTATTGGCTATTTTTTTCTTAATTTATTTTTTTTATTTTTAGTATTATTATTATTATTTTTTTTTTAAGGTTGGGTTAGGTTAGGCTACGGTGTGTTGGGGTGGTTAGGTTAGGTTAGTTTGGTTTAAGCTAAATTAGGTTAGGTTTGGATTAGTTTGGTTAGGTTAAGTTAATTTAGGGTTAGTTTAGTTTAGTTTAGTTACGTTGGGTAAGCTCAAGTTAGATTAGCTTAGGATTAATTTAAGTTAGGCTAGATTAAGTTTGGTTAAGTTAGATTAAGTTAGATAGGGACATACGTTGGGATTAATCGGGTTAACCTAGGTTAAGATGCGTCGGGTTGGCTCAAATTGGGTTAAGTTAGGTTAGTTTAAGATAGATTAGGTTAGTTTAAGATAGGTTAGGTTAGTTTAAGATAGGTTAGGTTAGTTTAGGATAGGTTAGGTTAGTTTAAGATAGGTTAGGTTAGTTTAAGATAGGTTAGGTTAGTTTAAGATAGGTTAGGTTAGTTTTGGATAGGTTAGGTTAGTTTAAGATAGGTTAGGTTAGTTTAAGATAGATTAGGTTAGTTTAAGATAGGTTAGGTTAGTTTAAGGTAGGTTTGGTTAGTTTAAGATAGATTAGGTTAGTTTAAGATAGGTTAGGTTAGTTTAAGATAGGTTAGGTTAGTTTAAGATAGGTTAGGTTAGTTTAAGATAGGTTAGGTTAGTTTAAGATAGGTTAGGTTAGTTTAGGATAGGTTAGGTTAGTTTAAGGTAGGTTTGGTTAGTTTAGGATAGGTTAGGTTAGTTTAAGATAGGTTAGGTTAGGTTGGATTAGGTTGGCTTAAGTTAGGATAGAACATTACATCCTCCAGAGTATAATTTCCTCAACGTAGTCCGTCAAAATTTTTTTTAAATATTTCTCGTCAAAAAAAAAAAGAAAAAAAAATATGCCAAAAATACTAATCGTGTCCATGACTGAGCGCCGCGGGGGGAAGGGTGGACATCTTTTATAACAACAAATAAAAAGTAAAATAACTCTCATTATTTTATTTCGTGAGTGAGTCAAGTATTTTCCTGCCTCATAAATATACTTGGAGGAAGACTTACTTTACCTCTTAGTTAAAATAATAAAGAATATGTAATATTTTTTAACGCTTCATAAATTGTTTTTTTTTTTTTTAGTTCAGGGTTGTCGTTTACTACTTCTCTGTGTTCTTGTGTAAAATAGTTGTGTCTGGGCTCTCTCTCTCTCTCTCTCTCGGAGGTCCTTACACACACACACATACTGTATACTGTACGTACACAAGAGACATGTGATATTATTATTATTATTATTATTATTATTATTATTATTATTATTATTATTATTATTATTATTATTGCGTCTGAACTACACTACTAATTTATCATTGCAAGTGTGTGTAAAATAATAATAATAATTAACGGTTTATTGAAAGAGCATGGCAGCCGGAAGGCTGAAAATATACAGTTACATAATTTGGGAATGGGTCTCTTGATTTACAAATAATATACAAGTAACAGAAGTGATACAAATATGATATATAATAACTAGGTGGGGAGAAGGTCATACTACAGGGCATATCAACATAGTGACAGTGCAAAAAGTAAGATTGACTGGGAGTGAATACACTGATTGATTACAAGTTATTGATAATTTTTCCAATGGTTGGGACTGGGCTGTTCTTATAGCGATTAGTTCGTGCTAGTATGGGCTGGATGTGGTTGTGGTGTCGAACAGCAATTCTCGGGCGAGGGATCTCGGGTGGTAGTAGGAGGCAGTGTCGAGGATGGTGCAGAAGCTTCTGGCCAAATGTGTGTGTGTGTGTGTGTGTGTGTGTGTGTGTGTGTGTGTAAATAATAATAATAATAATAATAAACGGCTTATTAATAGAGTTGCAGCCGGTGGCTGAAAATATACAGACTTACATTTGATTTAGACATAATGATATAATATGCATTGAATACATTTACAGGGCTGTACAGCATAAATCAGGAGTTGTTTATTATTTTAACAATAGATGGGATGGTGCTGTTCTTATATCTATCGGTGCGGGCTCTTATGGGCTGAATTTTGTTGTAGTGGCGGACTGCGCGAGTTGGGTGGGGGGCTGCAGGAGGTGGAGATGGCGAGGGTGGTGCAGTAGTCCACGGCCAAACCTTTCCAGTGCTTGGTGGTGGAGGTCACTGAGGGATGGCATTTCCAGGGTGGAGAGAGCTCTGGTGTAGCCGGAGTATTCTGCGCCGAGCATGTGTGTGTGTGTGTGTGTGTGTGTGTGTGTGTGTGTGTGTGTGTGTGTTTATCATGCTTACTACAGTACCATCTTTCTTGGCTTAATGTAATCATGCTTTTGTACCCATCACACTCGAACACCATCATACTTGTTATAATCATACTTGTTTTACCATCATACTTGGCCTTAACACTATCATACTTTAATCATACCTCTGCACCTTCATACTAACTATAATATCATCATACTTGTTATAATCATACTTGTTTTACCATCATACTCAGCCCAGACCTCCAGCTATACACAGTGTTTCTCTACAAGGCCCAGACCTCCAGCTATACACAGTGTTTCTCTACAAGGAGGCGAGAGTGGCCATTCCGGCAGGCAGTTTACTGGATAATCTCAGTTAAATAGACGCTGTAACAAGGAGGCGGAGTCTGTTAAGTGGTTAGGTTAGATTCGGTTGGGATGGGCTGGATTAGATGGTTAGATTAGGTGCATTTGGTTAGGGTAGGTTAGGTGGGATGGAATGGTTAGGTTAGGTTAGGTTAGGTTAGGTGTTTTGTGTTCAAGTGCTTCGAGGTCAGGGTAATTAATCTCCACTCACCTGGTCACAGTTTCAGCACTTGACAACAAACGTCTCTTGAGAAATAATTATAAAAAAGCTATTTTTGTTTTTTGTCAATTAATAAATATAAAATTGAATTAAATAATCGCACAATTATTTTAGGGGGAATTATTCAAGCAGAAGAAGACCAAAAATATAATTGGAATTATAAGTAAATAAACAGTAAAAATATATCAACAAAACCCAAGTAAATAAATTATCATCAGAACTAATAAAGGTAATGTTAATATTATCAGCATTGGGAATTTAGATATAGTAATGGTAATATAAACTCAGTCCGTTTATTAAAAGTAAATAACTAAGCAGGGTTTAAATAGAAGTTTGTGTTCACTCGGTCGCCTCACCATTCTCGGATTATCTCTGAAAAACGTGTAATATAATCATCATAGATAGCAGCAGTAAATGGGTAAGAAAGGGACGAGTATTGGCTCAATCCTTCAGGCCTCCATCCAGGTAGTAAAATTCCCTCTCATTAATTAGTAAGGTAATTAAGCTCTCATTAATTGGCTTTATCCAGATACTTAAACTTTTTTCTCATTAACAAGCTTTATCGTGGTACTTTAACTTGTTGTCCTTAATTATTCAGGTAATTTGATCTCTCATTAATCGGAGTTAGTGATGCGGTGGCTGAGTGGATAGTGCTCTCGACCTTATTCTTGAAAGTCGTCGGTTCGCATCAGTGTTTTTATAGTCTACTACAAGTGACACAGGGAAGTGTAGTGGACTGGGAGGCTTGAGTTGTAGACGAGAAAATACAGAGACGGGGATTGTGAGGAGGGATTTTTGGAACGCTTTACCCTGACTTACCTGTCGGTCGGGCGGCAGGTGGACACATTTTCCTTCTCCGGTAAATGTGTTTTGTACTATTTATATATTTAATTTATTCTTGATGCTCCTGTATTATTATTATTACTATCATTATTATTATTTTTGTTTCTTCTTATTATTATTATTATTATTATTATTATTATTATTATTATTTAATCTTGATCCTTATCTTCTCTGTCATGTAAATTAATCGTTTGCCGTGATTTAAATATTCAGCTTGTGTGCTTCTTCTTAAAGAGTAATTTGCATACTGGTTCTCCTAATCTAGTTCTCACTTTTTCTTCTCTTTGTAAATGTTCCAGTAAAGGACAGATGTTCTCATTGAGGCCAGGTCTTGTAGGGGAAGTTATGAGAGGGTGAAAGGAACTAAGAGTCATTTTAGACGCAGGAAGAGTCTTAAGAACCTCTGTAGACGATGGCAGAAATTATATTTTTTTTAGACAGGTTCCTCTCTCTCTCTCTCTCTCTCTCTCTCTCTCTCTCTCTCTCTCTCTCTTACCCCTTACCCTCTCCCTATACCCCTTTCCTCCTCTACCCCCCTCCCATTTCCTCCTCCTACCCCTTTCATTCTTCCTCTCCCTTTCCCTCCACTACCTCCCTCCCTTTCATTCTCTCTTTCCTCCCCCCTTCCTCCTCCTTCCTTCCCCTACCCCCTTTCTTCTTCCCTTCCCTCTCCCTATCCACTCCCCACACTCATTGGACTAATTCATCGTACTCAGGGATTAAGACATCATAATCGCGGGTTAAATAACACTACTCAGGGGATTAGCATTGGACTCAAAGCGTTGTGATGTCTTACTCGGTGGGATTACTCCTCGTACTCAAGGGATTATAATAGTACTCAAAGGATTAACCTCGTACTCAAGGGGTTAACCAATTATTAATTTTATCCAGCATTCTTAAACTCACTTAATAATTGACTCTTTCCACTTATATTAAAAACATTCATTATATTTATCTCTGGTCTCTAGTGGAATTTTAAGCTCGATTTAACCAGAAAGAAACGTGAAGAGAAAACTTTGATCTCAAAAACTCACAGGTACCGAGTAATTAGCCCGAGAGAACGGGTGTAATTACGATTCAAGGGTCATTAGGAAGAGTAATTAACCTGCGTGATAATTATCGTTCCTTAAGCCTTGTGTTGTAATTACGAACGGAATCCGTGTGAAAATGGTTAATGAATTCACAATAGATGTTATGTAATGTACGTTGTTGGGCTGTTATCACGGACGTAAATTTTTGTATATGTTAGCTATTGTTATCATGTACGTGTTTTTATATTACGTACAGTATATAGACTGTTATCACGTACAATTGATATTTTTTATAACGTACTTGTTTCTGTCTTCAAGTACACATTCCTCCCTCACCACGTACATATTACACTGATATCACAGTCTTTTATGCGCCCATTATTATTTTATTGCGTACAAATCCAAATATCACGTACACAGTCATATATCACGTTCATATCTGTCCCATATCACGTACACATCCAGCCAACTTCACGTACACATAATCTCACATCACGTACACATCCAGCCAACTTCACGTACACATAATCTCACATCACGTACACATCCACTTCAAATCACGTACAGTCCTTTATCGAACTGTGCCATTAACACAGGCCAACATAACAATCATTACGTCAGCTATCATGTACACAGAGTTCCAGCTTGTGTTGTGTACGTAACGCCGACTTGATATGTACACAAGGTATTGGCAGTTCATGTGGGCGTATGTGTGTGTGTGTGTGTGTGTGTGTGTGTGTGTGTGTCAGTGGTGTGTACAGAATATACCTGTCAACAGAGTGTAGGCAGGTGTGTGTATACATGTATGATACTTTGTCAGGATTGTGTATACATATCACTATTGCGTATGTATACTCGTCGATTGTATGAATGAATCAGTGTCTGTGATGTATATGTTTGTTGATACCAAGTATACATATAGTACCCAATAATACGTAATATTATATACATATATCCGCAACTTCCAAGTATACACAGCGTGGCAAGTATGTGATTATAGCATATACACCAGGACTAAACACACACACACACACACACACACACACACACCCACACACACACACACACACACACACACACACTTGCCTACAACATACACTCCGTTCATACAACACTTCCGCGTATAATGCCGAGTGTGTCGTAAGCGTTTATGTAATACAAGCAACACCAAGCGTATTAACAGTGGCCAGGTAACGTTTTCCCGGTCGGCTCGTATATACGGGTTGTATTGTACAGTATCTCAGTAGGTAAAGTTTAATATCGTTTTGTACCGTGTTGTGTACCTGGGCATTTACCGGGTTAGTGAGTTGTGTCGTAGTTGTTCATATACCGGGGTAATGGATAGTGATTCATATACCGGGGTAGTGGGTAGTGGTTCACATACCGGGGTAGTGGTTAGTGGTTCACATACCGGGATTGCTAGGAAACTTAGCTGGTTCTTTGCTGGGGCATTTACCTTATTATTTACCGGTACCTCATGAACTGGAACGTGAACCGGAACATTAACCGAATTATTTAATGTTATTAGGTCATTTGAGCCATTTATTGGGAGTGCTGGTAATCGAGCCATTTACGCCCGGGTCGATAGGCAATTGGGGACCTCTGTGTGTGTGTGTGTGTGTGTGTGTGTGTGTGTGTGTGTGTGTGTGTGTGTGTGTGTTGTGTGTGTAATATGGTACCTTCTTGCACCGAAGTCGTGGCCGGATATTAACAGGGGTTGAAAGAAAGTGAATAAAGATGAGGAAAATGAAGAGAAAGTGAGTATAAATATAAATTGAAACAGGTGAGAGAAAGTAATAAAAGGTAATAGATATGAAGGGAAGTTTCAGAAAGCAAAGAAAATGTTAAAGTGTAGGAAGAAACGAAAGGAAGTAAAAGAAAAACTGAAAACAGTGAAGGAAAGTGAAAAAGAAAAGAAGATTAACAACTCCGGGATCAAGAGAAAATGACAAATCCGTTAATAACTATGGGGTAATATCTGCACTTCCTGGAATGTCTTCTCTTGCTGGAATGTCTTCTCTTGCTGGAATATCTGCACTTCCTGGAATGTCATCTCTTCCTGGAATGTCTTCTCTTGCTGGAATATCTGCACTTCCTGGAATGTCTTCTCCTCCTGGAATGTCTTCTCTTGCTGGAATATCTGCACTTCCTGGAATGTCTTATCTTCCTGGATTGTCTAATCTTCCTGGAATATATGCAATTCCTGGAATGTCTTCTCTTCCTGGAATATCTGCACTTCCTGGAATGTCTTATCTTCCTGGAATGTCTAATCTTCCTGGAATATATGCAATTCCTGGAATGTCTTCTCTTCCTGGAATATCAACTCTTCCTGGAATATTTCATGTAATACCCGACCTTCTAGGGAAGCTTTCATTCCCGGGAGCACCTCCATTCCCTTTATTATCAATACACAGAGGCTGCTCTTCTCCTCCTGGACTGCTCACACCTCCCTGGAACATTTCCTGGAATATCAATAGTGCCTGGAACAGCGACAAAGGCTCTAGGAACAGTGGCTTTACCCTGGATTCTCCCTCTCACGTACCATGCTGTGTGGGGATGCAATTGCAAGACGGAATCTCTCATTTCATGCAGATTGTTGCAAATTCGGTTTTCCTCTTCCACTTCGTTGTTGTTTAATTGTTGTGTTTTGGTCTTCCTGTTGCCAATTATTGTTTATTTAATTTCCTGTTATAGATTCCGCTATCATTATTGCAACACTGGTTTAGTGTGGTTATTCTTGCATTAACTATATCATTATTGCAACACTGGGTTAATGCTTGTTATTCATGCATCCGATATCACTATTGCAACACTGTTATTCTTGCACCAGACATCATCATTATTGTAACACTTGTTTAGCACAGGTAATTTTATCATATTTTAGAATTAACCTGGATTTGATGCCCATATATGTCAGGGTTGACGTGGCTGTTTCATTTGCAAGTGTAAAACCTAAGAGAAGAAGAACATCCACACACACACACACACACACACACACACACACACACACACACACACACACACACACACACACACACACACACACACACACACACACACACACACACACACACACACACAAGTCTAACCTCACCACCAACACGTCAACAAAACTCGTCATTCATGTTATGTTACAACTCGTTACTCGCTCACAAAAGACGCCACGCCCCGCCAGCCTCTCAGCGTCTCCTTTGCCTATTCATGAATGACCTTTCTTACCTATCATGGTTTGAGAGGTCATGCGCTCTCTCTCTCTCTCTCTCTCTCTCTCTCTTCTTGACTGAGGCGAAGGAATGATGGATGAACAACCTTGCAATAACAGTGACAAAAACTGTAGAGACAAGAAGTGGGCGTTTTGCACTGTGATACAAGATGGCGCCTTGGATAGGTGGGAAGGTAAACAAAGTGGTGATTATATCGACTGTTTACCTGTATGTGTAAACAAAACATCGACACACTGGGTGCACAATCGTGAACAAGAGCAACGAAAACTCAGGTCAATAGTGATGTAACCTTCTACTTTTGAACGGAGAAGCAAGATAGAGTTGCAGTTGATTGCAGGAACAGCGACTAACACTCCTTGATGGTGTAACGAGAGAGTCAGAATGTGTGTTTTTACTCTCACAGTAACGTGAAGATCAAAGAAAAATCAGATGAAGATCAGGTGAAAATTGAGTGTAAAACAATGCAGTGACTTTTAAAGCTACACACACGTACAGTAAAACGAAGCCACTAACTTATAACGAATCACAACAATAACAAAGACTCAGCCGACGGGGGACAAGGAGAATAGGTTTGAGTCTCTTCAGAATCAAGATAAAACAGGTGTGATGCAGGTATTATACTGGTGTGGTATTCAAACATATTGATAAGTTTTAGGAAGTGAGGAAGTTTTACTGAATCAAGAGATCAAGGTAGACCTCCAATTAGTACTGTAGAATGTGCGAGACTCAACAGAACGATAGCGAAACAAGGACTCTATAGCATCATCAATAACATACAAAGAAAACAAAGAAACTGGGTGGATACAATGCAACAGGTAATTAAAAAACAAAAACAATTACTAAAGAACTAGGATGGTTTATGATTCAACTCCAATTAACAGGTAATAAAAGGTGATACATAATTTAGAGGCCTATAAACTATAAGATAATATTCATACAAGATCCATTTAAAACAGTGAGGAGGTTTTGCTTCTTGAATCACCCAAAATCAAGGTGATAAATCCAATTAACGGGTGCGTCGGTAAACCAGGTGTTAAATCCAATTAAAAATACACGTAAAAGGGAAATTAAACTTTTCTGGAAAGATTTAGGAAGGGAGGAAAATTTTTTTTATGTGACCCATGGATCATAAAAGGTGACCAGTCTAATTAACAGGTGCGATAAGACAAACTGGTCACGATGGATCCGTTTAGTGAGAGAATATTAACCCGATCATCCCCCAGACTCAGGTGACACCTCCAATTAGCAGGTGAATCAGGTGCGTAAGATGGGTTGAATTGCGTGCTGAAAGATATGCCAACAAAAACCTTTATAATCAGTTTAATTACTGAGATGATTTAATTACGTGTTTTTAGGTCAATAGAAAATGATTAATTTATGGAGGTAATGAACAGCAGTTATTATTATTATTATTATTATTATTATTATTATTATTATTATTATTATTATTATTATTATTATTATTATTATTATTATTATTATTATTATTATTATTATTGCTATTGTTATTGTTATTGTTCTTGTTATTGTTATTATTATTATTCTTGTTATTATTATTATTATTATTGTTATTGCTCTTGTTGTTGTTATTCTTCTTCTCATTATTATTTATTACGTTTTGATCTAAAATTTTTATCTCCCATCTAATAATTAAAGTCACGGTAACAGAAGCATTAAGTCTGCAGATTGGCTTTTAAAATAACATTTTTGATTAAATTCATAGAAAAATATAAAACTTAATTAAAATTGATGCATATATATATAATTAAGTTTTTAAGAGGAACATTATAAAAGTTCCTCTATGAAAGTCTTCTAGTTACTGTACCTCGAAAGTAGTACTGATCTTATATAGTATTTCAGTAATTATTATTGTATGAAACTGAAATTAATAAGAGATCTCAATATTATTTTTGTTTAAGGCTATTATTTACCTCAACTTTTGCTACGTTTCAAATACACGATTTTTTTTATATAATTTGTTTGTTTCTTTTTGAGTATCAGTTTTTATTTAGGTTATTTTCTGTAGGTTACTGTTGTGCTCCTGGCCTTACTGTTATGCATGTAGCCTTTGTCATGCATGTAGCCTTTGTCATGCACGTAGCCTTTCTGCCATGTTTTAATTCAAGATATAACTGTAAGAGATTTTAGAAACAGGCTCTTGACCATTCCCTAGAAATGTTTTGTCAAAAAATTGGCGAGTTTGTGTGGTTTACTGAGTCGTGTGAAGCAAGCGTGAATGGAAAAGTCTCGGTCCACGGAGGGAGAGGTGAGGAGGGGGAGGTGAGAGGGAGGTGAGAGGGGTAGGAGGAAGGGAGAGAGAGAGAGGTAAGAGTAGAAGAGTGGTTCAGGATAAGGGGAAGGAGAGAGAGGGAGGGAGAGGAAGGGATGATAGGAATGGGAGAGAAGAGTAAACAGTGGGAAAGGGATAGATAGAAGAGAGAGGAAGGGGGAGGGAGAGGTGGGAGGGGGTATAGTTGAGAATTAGTGAGAGAGGAAGGGAAGGGAAGAGAAGAGAGAGAGGGATAGAGGATACTGAAAGGTAGAGAAGATCGGAGAGTGAAAGAAGGAATAGAAAGTGGGTGAGATGAGGAAAAGGGGGAAAGAGAAATGATTGTGGGAGGAAGAGAGAGAGAGAGAGAGAGAGAGAGGATGATGTAAGGTTTGTTCTCACTTTTTCATCCTTCCAGTCCATGTGTCGTTCTCTCCCGAGCTGACAATTTTCCTCCCAGACAGACAGAAACGAGGCGGAAAATTCCCTCTTAAGACTATGTGGCTGAGACTTACGAGCTGAGACACAGGGGGGACCACATTCTCAGAGGCTCCTACGTAGAGAGAGAGAGAGAGAGAGAGAGAGAGAGAGAGAGAGAGAGAGAGAGAGAGAGAGAGAGAGAATATGCTTTTAACGCGTCAACTTAAAAGATGGAATTCTCAAAAGGTTTCTCAAAATGAATTTATTTTCTCGTAAGTGTAAACATGATATAAAGATGTACTTAATTGGTTGTTTGACAATTTAAGGTGAAATATTTGAGGTAGAAAAAAACACAATGGGATTAAAATTACCCCGAGACTCGACCTTAACTAGATAATGTTGTTTTTGTTGTTGTTGTTGTTTTTAGTAGTAGTTTTTTGGGACGAATTTAATGGACTGAGTTGTCGGAAGGATTCTTCTTCTTCTTCTTCTTCTTCTTCTTCTTCTTCTTCTTCTTCTTTTTTCTTTCTTCTCTTTCTCCTCCCTCCCCTCTCTTTCTTCCCTCTCCCTACCACCTCCGTTGCTCTCTCTCTCTCTCTCTCTCTCTCTCTCTTCACCTCATCCCTCCCTTCTCTCTCTTACTTCCCTCTCCTCCTTCCCTCTCTTTCCCTCCTCATATCTCTCCTCCCTCTCTCCATCCCACTCACCGCCTGTGCGTTATCGTCCCGGCCAGGTTCGATATGCGACTCCCACTCGGTTTAATATTAAGGGGATTCGAACCTAATACTCTAATGGAATATTGAACCCATGGGCCTAGGAGCCAAGCCCTGAGGTTCACTTATGACCCCTCCCCGACTCCCCACCCTCCTCCCCGACTCCCCTCCCCCACCCTCCCTCCCCGACTCCCCCACCCTCCCTCCCCTGACTCCCCAACCCCTCCCCGACTCCCCCCCCTCCCTCCCCGGAATCCCCACCCCTCCCTCCCTGACTCCCCACCCCTCCCTCCCCGACTCCCACCCCTCCTCCCTCCCCGACTCCCCCACCCTTAATCCCTCCCTGACTCCCCAATTCCCTAAGATAACTTGACATGTCTTGACGGTGATCTCCTCCGACAAGCATTCACCCTCGCCACAAACCTTGCAATTACACCCGGAAATAACCCATCAAACGCTTACTACAAATTCCATCCATAGCCAATCAGATTAAAGCTTAGCACACAAGATCTTTTGTGATTGGTGGTTAGCGTTTATTCTAAGCGAAAGTTCAGGTTACAGCCAATCAGATTAAATGTTTACATACAAGAACTGTCGTGATTGGTGCGTTTTAATATACGTTGATTTTGATATACTCAGAAGGTTCTTGTGTGATGTATTTAATTATTTGTGTCTCTTCTTCAGTTCTTGTAAAATTAAGTAGACATAATTAGGTTATGACGTCGTGTTAAGTATTTTTATTAATTTGTTGCCCAATACGTTAATTAAGGAGGTAACAGCAGGTAATCTGTCACTTATTACACCTGTGAAATTGTCCCGGTTCATGTTGTATATAGGTTAGGTTAGGTTAACTTGGCTAAGTTTGTTAGGTTAGGTTATGTTAGCTAAGTTTTGGTTAGGTTAGGTTATGTTAGCTAAGTTTTGGTTAGGTTAGGTTATGTTAGCTAAGTTTTGGTTAGGTTAGGTTATTTAGGAAAGATTTGTGACCATTTCGTTAATCATTACACTGAACCTAACCTAACCTAACCTAACCTAACCTAACCTAACCTAACCTAACCTAACCTAACCTAACCTAACCTAACCTAACCTAACCTAACCTAACCTAACCTAACCTAACCTAACCTAACCTACAGCACAACACATACACAACAAGAAGTACACAATTATCACAGGTGTTTTGCAGATTGTCTGAGAAGGGCAGGTAATTATATATACTTACATTATAAGGAAAATACGATAAATTACCGACCTCGAAATAGTCATTGAGCTATGTATGTATGTATGTATGTATGTTTTTATGTATGTATGTATGTATGTATGTATGTATGTATGTATACTGTAACAAATACGGGTATAAATGGCCAGGATTCAGGTTATCGAATTACCTAATGTTTATGTGAACACTAATTGCTCAGTGAAGTGTTCGTCCATGGAATGTTTACCGTGCTAATAGATCCGGGTTGGTTAGTCGATTAGATACGGCTCGTGTGTGTATGTGTGTGTGTGTGTGTGTGTGTGTGTGTGTGTGTGTGTGATGATGGTTTAGCTGTGCTGTCCGTGGCACTCCTCCAACATTACAGGTCTTATACATACTTCATGTTAGTCCCCTGCCAGTGAGCACCGCATCGTGTCCTCCTGAACTAAACATTTACATAACAAAAACCTAACATTCTATTATTCATGTTATATAAGAGTTACCATTGTATATTTTAATAACAGTTCCCTTAATTAGTAAGTTAATTTTGCCTACGTATCCTTTATGTTCTGCTCTACGTATTTTTTTATGAAAGCCTTTTTATGAGTTTTTAAATATTAATGTTGACACACGCACACACACACACACACACACACACACACACACACACACACACCACAAATCACCTTATCTCTCTCCCTGCATCTTCTATCAGTCACTATCTAAGTAATTCTCGCTCATTAGTCGGCATTAACCACCTCGTTGCACCTGCCAATCAACGAGCATTGGCTGACGATGTTGCCAGAGGAGCGAGAATACTGTTTAACGATAGGGTCTATTGTTGCCAGAGGAGCGAGAATACTGTTTAACGATAGGGTCCATTGTTGCCAGAGGAGCGAGAATACTGTTTAACGATAGGGTCTATTGTTGCCGGAGGAGCTAGAATACTGTTAACGATAGGGTCTATTGTTGAGGAGCGAGAATACTGTTTAACGATAGGGTCTATTGTTGCCGGAGGAGCGAGAATACTGTTTAACGATAGGGTCTATTGTTGCCAGAGGAGCGAGAATACTGTTTAACGATAGGGTCCATTGTTGCCAGAGGAGCGAGAATACTGTTTAACGATAGAGTCTATTGTTGCCGGAGGAGCGAGAATACTGTTTAACGATAGGGTCTATTGTTGCCAGAGGAGCGAGAATACTGTTTAACGATAGGGTCCATTGTTGCCAGAAGAGCGAGAAATCACATTCACCACATAACTGAGTTTGACAGAAGGAATTTGTTCAGGGTTTACTACAGGTTATTAGGTCGCCAGAGAGCTAATTTCCCACCATTACAATTGATGGAGTTGTCAGTGTCTCAGAGATGCTACATCATGGAGTTGCCAGGGCGTAGAGGCTTCAGTTACTGTTGCATTTATCGAAGTTGCGATTCTAAGACTTATTCATAACATATAACACCAGAGGGAAGACGACTCAACTCACAGCCTTGCCAGAGAGAGATGAAGACGCATGAACCACAACTGACAAGGATGACAGATGAAAGATATCCTCAGAAAACTTCAATACCTGGCGATAGGAAACACCAACTTGACTCCTCCTGTCCTCCGAGGTTATTGCCAGATGATAGATGACCCAAATGAACTGCATTATGACGGGGTGTCAGAAGAAAGACGATTTATGTTGACGCTAATTGGAGCTTTGTAATGTTGTCTTGTGTTCCATGTTGTTAATTTTATATTTTTGAGAGAGGATGAAGGGCTCACGGGAAGGTTAATACCAGGTGTTGTTTTTGTGCCACAGGTGGGGGTAATTATTTTGGTGTATGATGCTTATATCTTTAAGATGTATTTATAGAATGTCTTAACTGGGAGACGAACTGTTATTATTATTATCATTATTATTAGTAGCAGTAGTATCTTATTAGTGTGATTATTATTATTATTATTATTATTATTATTACAAAACCACTAATGACTCCACCAGCTCAGACAGTGTGAGCTGCTTAACACAAATATCACCAACATGCTGTCTCAAAATAATGACGTTATCAGTTACAAATTCTACTTATATATCTATATTTCAATGCCCTCCCAAAATACCACTTACATTAGTTCTTGACATGATAAATTCAGTAGTGCCCCGACGCAAGCACAGGGGCCACTTTATTACTTGGCACCCCTCCCCCAGCCCCTCACCACCTGGCATCCTGTGTGAGGTAGAGTGCCAAGGTGTTCAATACAGGTGTGCCGGTATAGGAGGAAACTTAAGATGTTGTGTGGCGTTTCCTTTGCCTTTATTGATGAGTGAATGAAGGTACTCGAGAGGTCAATAATTATAGTAGTAAGTTATAGTGAGTGAAGAATTTAAAATGAGTGTTCGGAGGGAGGTTATACCACATCAGCAAGACTAAATATACGAGTATAACCAAACCGAAGAAAAAGATAGAAAGGGGGAAGAGGTAAAGGAAGAGAGAGAGAGAGAGAGAGAGAGAGAGAGAGAGAGAGAGAGAGAGAGAGAGAGAGAGTAAAGACAATATGTTAAGTGTGACCTTTGTAATGCCTTAGTGGGAGTGGGTCAATTAAATACCTTTTTATATCATCAGTTGGACAGAAAAACAATTCTACACTAGTAAAGAAACGGATAAACAGACCTACGGATCTCAGTTGCTCATCGTATATTAATTCACAAATGAGAAAGTATTTATCAGGTCTCGTACTTAATAGGTGGATCAGATGACACCACCAGCTGGAACTTAATGATCTACAAAACACGTAATTAATGTGACACAATCTGAGAGCACAAACGTTCACAGTTAATTATATTCAGTTAAGCAGAAACTGTAATTCATAATTCTTCAACATTATCAACGTAATGTAGTATAATTGTGATATATGAGTAATGTGATTTTGATGATGATAATTATTATGTAGGAAAATTGTGTTGTCCAGTACGTCGAGAAATATGATATGACTGGACATTTACAGTATAACGAAGCATTGTACTAAAGTTTACAAAATGTAGAAGGTCATTTGTTTATTTCTAAAATCCTGTGATACATTTAGGGTTCTCGAATAAAAAAATATGACCTTGTATAAAAAAAAACATCAACTCGGGCAAACAACTATTTTATATTCCTGAGTTTGGCCGTAAGAATTTCAATCCACTTTGGACAACCACAAACACCAGCCCCGAGGGACCATCACCACCACTACCACTTCTTCCTGACGGCGTTGGGAAGGAGAACACAATCCCCTACCACCACCCTTGTTTTTTGTAATACCTATACATATTTATTCAGTTCCCAGGATGCACAAATATTGGGTTGTATTCGGAGAGCAACAGGTAAGTGTTGTGGTTGTGAGTTTTACGGTGTGGCTGTAACTTCATGTTTACTTCCACTGATGCTGCTGCTCCCCCTCCCTGGACTGTTCCTCTGTGCCTGCCTCTCCCATAACGTGTCTCTCTGTATTCGTGAGGCGCTGCAATTTTCTCTCTAACTCTTAAGATGCTGTTTGTATCTTTATGAATTCTTGTATTTTTATATTTGTGGTCTACTGAAAAATTTATTTAATACAGAATAATTAAGTTGGCTGTATCACATAATCAACACTGTAATCCTGAAAGAAGCAACGCTATGATGTTTCTAATTCTGTAACCTGTATGTTGGTGTTTCATGTGCACTATACTATAACTGTATCTTACCTGAAATACAGCATGAGAAATACCATCATGCTTTACTGTAATATTGTTGCAAGTAATATTACACCTAACTGTAATCTTCGTGGAATACATGACGGACATTACAGTACTATAATACAAAATATATCAGCTGGGTAGATATTTTTACAGTATATTTATCTCTTAAAATCACTCTTATATGAAGAAGTTTACATTGTTTTAATTTTACAGGGAATTATACAATATTTTAATGTCACTTACGCTAACCTCATTACAATATCCTCATGACACACACACACACACACACACACACACACACACACACACACACACACACACACACACACACACACTGTCAAGTCTGCATCACTTACCATCATTTGTCTTGGCTATCTTATTATCACCTTTTTTACTGACTGATATATCCGCTGATAGATTTTTTCTTCTCCGCGCCCTCGTACAGGTGTGTTTGAACAGGTGTAGTTGAAGAGGTGTGTGGTTGAGTAGGTGTGATCGAACAGGTGTGTGGTTGAACAGGTGTGTGGTTGAGTAGGTGTGATCGAACAGGTGTGTGGTTGAACAGCTAATCCTCTTCTAATCCACCTCCAAACCACCTATAACCCACACCTAATCATTGAGTAAAAACAGGTCAAATTACCTAGAGCGACCTAACCTAACCTTTCCTCACCTCTGCTACCGAATCGAACCCGTGTTCTCAGGTTACAAGCCGAGTGTTGCTGACCTTTCACGATGCAGCGTTAAAAGTGGTGAGGTTTGTGATCACGGAATATTTTGACCCTGTAGTGACTTATGACTCTAAAGTCTAAACCAATAGAAACCCACTTGAACCATTTGAACCCACTTGAACCATTTGAACCCACTTGAACCATTTGAACTCACTTGAACCATTTGAACCCACTTGAACCATTTGAACCCACTTGAACCATTTGAACCCACTTGAACCATTTGAACCCACTTGAACCATTTGAACCCACTTGAACCATTTGAACCCACTTGAACCATTTGAACCCACTTGAACCATTTGAACCCACTTGAACCATTTGAACCCATTGAAACCCCCTACGAAACCCCCCTAAATCAATTGAACTCCTCACTAAAAACAAAATCTAATCAACCTGGCTTCCCTCGTGTGCCTAGTCCTATAGTGATGAGTCCTGCCTGAATTAAAGAAAAGAACTTCACGTATTTCTTATGACCCTGAGATTAATTCGGGGTAAAATTACGTCCCTGGAAAACCTCGGTGGCTGATTGGCTGACAGACTACATCCGGCTCATTTTCGACTCAGCACAGATCCTCTCATTATTATCTGGCTGGCCTGGTGTGTGTGTGTGTGTGTGTGTGTGTGTGTGTGTGTGTGTGTGTGTGTGTGTGTGTGTGTGTGTGTGTGTGTGTCTGTGTGTAGGTACCCTGGATGGGTTTTTTTAAGAACTTGGGGTTGAAATAATAATAATAATAATAATAATAATAATAATAATAATAATAATAATAATTTAATAGAATACTCACAGAAATTTTCCTCCATTACCGTCTTAAGTTTTCCTCAGTGAACGCCTACACTGGCATAAGAAAGCCAGGGAAGGAGTTCATTTTTTGAGAACTCTGAAGACCGTAACCTTAACTTAAATATCAACAGTCTCCCGTTACAAACTTCTCCTTCCGTTCTTCCTTTCTTCCTTCCTTCCTCTTTCTCTCCTTCCTTCCTTCCTCTTTTTCTCTTTCCTTCTTTCTCTGTTCCTTCCTTCCTTCCTTCCTCCCTCCCTTCCTTCCTTCCTTCCTTCCTCGCTCCCTCCTTCCTCGCTCCCTCCTCCCTCCCTCCCTTCCCTTCCTTCCTTCCTTCCTCGCTCCCTCCCTTCCTTCCTCCCTTCCTTCCTTCCTTCCTTCCTTCCTTCCTTCTTTTTCTGCTCCTCCTCCTTGCTGTCGAAGGTGAAATAAAGGTTCATGATGATCACTTGACTAATATATCTTTTATCTATCTATCTATCTATCTATCTATCTATCTGTTAAAGACGTCTTGTTATAGCCTTCACCATCCACGTTGGCTTCTCAGACTAAATTTGCAAAGTTTTTCCACAGTTTTTTAATTTTTTTGTGAAACTTAAGTTGAGAGTTGTGTTGCCGGACAGAGTTACATAATTGTGCCTAATTATCTTAAGGTAACTTTTAATTTCTTCTTGTTCTTGTTCTTGTTCTTTTTTTATTATTTAATTTAATTTTGTTTTAATTTTGTTTCTTCTTTTTTTCATCTGTTTTATTTGGTTTCAATTATTTTTATTTCGTTTATATTTTTTCGTTTCTTTCTTCTTCTTTATTTTCTTCTGATTTGTTTTATTTTCTTGTTATTTTACTTTTTCCTTCATCATAAATATGGAATTATCTCTTAGATAAAATATATATACATTATGTGCGCGCGTGCGTGTGTGTATATGTATGTATGTATGTATGTATGTATGTGGACAACATATGGTTAAACTTCACCTGGACGCATTCTTACAGAGACTAGAAGTTGCCTCCCTACAGTGTAATTGCCTTCGGAAAAATGATGGCTGCATAATCTGGTGTTTATACTCACATTTTCTGGGGTCATTGCCTTTAAGCCCCAGCACTTGTCTCCGTTGCAACACCTGTAAATAATATTGAAAAATCAGATTCTACTTTGCCTGCAGGGAGTTTTCACATTGTTTGTTAATATAATGATAAATATAGCTGTCATATCATATGTATGTAATTCAAAACTGTGCTCCAACCTTTCTCTAGCCTTTGGGAATGAATGGTATACAAATTAGGGAAGATCTTTCTTTGTTCTACAGCATAACATTCACGGGTGTCCTCTTGCTGCCATTTTGACAGTAAATGAATTTCGCGGTCACATGACAAACAAACTATAGTCTTTCGTATATAGGCTTTGCCTGGGTGTTAATCGATTTGCCAATCGTGTTCCGTGGAGTAGCCAGTGCTGTTGGCGAGTTGTCCGGTCTTCTCGGACTGTTCCTTGACACTGGGTCATGCAACTCGTTAACTTAGGGTGTGGTTGTTGTGTTGGCGACATCTTCTACACCTTAAACAAATTCACGCCTATATGGTCCTTGGGCCGGCCATCCTCGTTACACGAGGGGCAGTTCTGCAGTCCGAAGGCTGAAAATATACATTGGACAAAAATGACTTATTACATACAGAGACATGGGGTGGGTGGGTCGTTTAACAAAAGCTTTCATTATTAAAGAAGAAGGGACATGAATTGAATATACAAAGTATTATAGTTTACAGTTGATGGCCCGGGCCTGGGCTGGTCATGGAGACACCAGGTGGTGTGGTGTTCACGTGGTGTAGTAACTCGTCCTCGGGTGTTGATATGAAGGACCTCACGTAGTCATGGAGACATCGGGTGGTGTGGCGTTCACGTATGTATGTATGTATGTATGTATGTATGTATGTATGTATGTATGTTATCTCCGGCACTTATAAGCAGAACTCAATTACTCATTATCTCCCAATACTTACAAACAAAACCCAAATTTTCCTAATGTCTCCAACACTCGTTCCTAAAACAACCATTACCCCAATTTCACTCAGATTATTGACTACCCCTATTTTTTTTACACAAGACAACCATCCCAATTACAACCAGATTATTGAATGTCCCTATTTTTTGGGGGGGGGTTTAAGTCAGGTATGTAATTTCAGTCAACCAATTACAAGTTGTGAGGGTTGGGTATCTGTGTATGACGTTCAACTGTATTTTGCTGTTTCAATCAACATGCAAATGACGGATTAGACTGGAAATGTAATCGGATTGAAAGAGTATCAGACAAATCTCTATTATTACTACTGCAGACAGTGTCCTATCATTGGCGTTATATTTTGCTAGGGGCGACAGACAGAGACAGACAGACAGGCCGACAGACAGGTAGGCAGACACAGAGATTAGTACATTATATTGTGTGAACTGTCTTAACTTATGTTGTACGTGTTCCTGCTCTGGGTAGGTTAAATACTGTATATTGTTACTGATTTAATTATAAGTTTAACTGTTGTTTTGTCAACGGCTAAATTCTCGAACTGAGTAAACTTCCTATTTAGATATTTTGTCATTATTGTTTCTTGTATTCATTGTAAATAGTTTATATTATTTATATTGTTATTTTATTTGTTGGTTCTGCTTCACCAATATCTGAGGTTAACCAGTGTTTGAAAACGTTACATGATAAACAGTTACATTAGCTGAGAACCCAACACAAGGAGAGTTAACATAGCAAGACATAGACACAGACATATAATCCATTTAGCTGCTCATGTTTTTGTTTCCTGTATTTGACGTCTGTCTACTGTACCCACAGACAAACAGACAGACAGACAGACAGACAGACAGACAGAGAGACAGACAGACAGACAGACAAAGCCCACTGTCATTAATTTTCATATATTGTAATTTATATCTTTTTTATTTGTTTTCCAGGACGTTGTTGGGGTCATGACCAGCCACTGAGTATAAGAGGCCACGTGTCTCCTGGCGGTAGAAGCAGGATATCTCGTTCCAGACCTTTGTTCCAGATACACAGAAGAAGAGAAAGAGGAGAAAAGGTTTCCAGGTCATAACGACAAGGCTAATTAGAGGTTCAGGCTACGGAGGCCTTGTTAGAGCTTGGACGTGACTCAGCAGGAGAGAGAAAGACCTGCACCTCAACAACAACAACAGGGAGAAAATTTATAAGTAAAATACTCAACATCAGGAACCAAGATTAATACTTTTCGATTCCTGGAATGAAAAAGTGATCAGAGTTCTAGTTTTACACCGGAAGCCTAGTACTGAGGTGTTCAAAGTGCACTATGTGATCTATCTCTTGAAAAGTATATGCAGTTAAATGATTGTTACAAGGTCTCAAAAACATTTAACACTTCAAGTTACTTTTAAAGTGATTTTCTTAACCATCTCACTTATAAAGTTTTGTGATAACTAAAGTGTAAAATATCCAAATCAATATTAGTCTTGCAACGGCCCCCCCCCCAAAAAAAAAAAATTAAAATAAAAACTGATGCACTTAATGTGTTAGTCAAGATTATGTAATATAACCCGTAAATAAATCCAGTTCCTCTTAACACGGAGTAACAGTGAAGGAATCATTAAAGTCATTTTCAAGTCGTGGCAGAAGTAGATGGCGAAGAAACTTGCCAGAAATTATTGAGAGAAAAGTTTTGGTGGGTGGTGTTTGTAGCACCTCAAGGCTGCCTGAGTGTGACCAGCCAACTCTCTCTCCCGTGATGGTAGTTGGTAAATAGTCGGGTATTTAGTGAAAGAACTGAAACATATACTAGACTTTTAAACTGTTCTCTACACCATTAAAACTTAAAGACTGATGCCAATTCCCACGTGAGAATTTAACTAGTTGATACAAAAGTGTACTTAAGCGTTAATTATGATAAAGAAAATACAAAACTTCGGTATATTTCGTAAGTGTTCGTGTGTAAAAGTGTACGAAAACTTATCCAAGAATCTATTGAAGAATTATAATCAATATGGTTATATAATTAGTGGAGAAAACACGTAAAGATTATAGATGTTTATATATTACTGAAGATATAATAAAGTTCATAGTGTAGAGACATGAATACTACAAACTAGTGAATATGACCCGAAGAAAACAGAAAAAAAGTGTCGTTACCTGTAGTGTCGTGGAAGAAGACTTGAATTATGAGAAAATGTCTTAAGCGGTGAAGAGTGATGATGGCAGGACTTACCTCAGGGGCTCTCCTCGTCACCACCGGACCAGCGCTCACCCTCACTGGTCCTTATCTATATTTTTGGGTAAAATCATGAATACTGAACAGATTCCCAATGAAGAGCATCGCGGCTGTAATTAGAGACCATTGGCTTAAAAATAAGATGAGGGGTAATGAGACGGCGTCGCCCACTGCCCTGACCTCTTTCCTGGAGGAGAGAGAGTCAAACAGCAGTGTGCCGAGGATGGATGGCGTGCAGTCTCAGATGTTTGACAGCGGGGGGCAGGAGGACATCAGCCTACCGTGGGGCATCATGTCATCGGCGAGTAACAGCGTGGAGTGTGTTTGGTCCGGCTACGATAGCAACCACACGGATGACCTGACTAGTGATATAGCATTCCATTGTAACGATATGTTGGAGGAGGTGACCCCTAATGTCTCCTGCTGGGTGACGAGTATGAGAGACTGTATCAGAAGTGACGAGATGTTACTGCCAGACGAGGTGTCCAATCACATGTCCTCGGTAAACTCAGACTTGTTGAACACGACGTGGACTCATACGTGTTTATCTTGCTTTCGTGAGAACTCCACCTCCAGCTTCTGGGCGCTCAGATTAAACACGAGTGAGAGGTTCTTTTCTTCCTTCTTGTCCTACGGTAGCGAACTCCTATGCTCCTTCGGGTCATGTTCATCCACCCTATGTGATAACCTGACAATCAGTCCCTCATCCACATCCACCTCTTCCTCATCCTCCTCTCAAACCTCATCCAACACATCGTTACCTATCCTACCCGTGCCATCCTTACAGCCTTCGTCAGGGCCTTCGTTGACTCTCCACCTCATGCAGTGTAGGATTCCAGAGGCGTTCCAGTTCGACGGTCACTTGTCGTTTAACCTCACCCAGAACGACGATCTCTTCCTCAACACTACTGCAGGAGGCGACGACGAGGAGTACGAGTATGACTTCTCCTTCCTCTTCCTGGCCATGTTCATCCTGGCTGGAGGCATTGGCAACATCCTCGTCTGTCTGGCGGTGAGTCTCCTTGTTGTGTTGTTTGGGAGAGAGAGAGAGAGAGAGAGAGAGAGAGAGAGAGAGAGAGAGAGAGAGAGACCATTGCGTCACATATCTAGGTCATTGTATCATGTGTACAAGCTATTGTGTCAACTATACAGGCCATTGTGTCATGTATACAGGCCATTGTGTCAAGTATACAGGCCATTGTCTCAAGTATACCGGCCATTGTCTCAAGTATACCGGCCATTGTGTTAAGTATACCGGCCATTGTGTCAAGTATACCGGCCATTGTGTCAAGTATCCAGGCCATTGTGTCAAGTATACATTGTGTCAAGTATACACGCCATTTAATCGAGCATAATGAAAGGGATATTTTACCTCGCCAAATTCACCAAGCACTTACTCTCCCCTGGTCATTTCGCTCTACAGTCCCCCCCAAAAAATCGGAAATTGTAGGTGGACGGATTTCCAACATTTCTTTCCCCTGAAAATTCTTCCTTCGTTACCTATTCCACCTGCAACTTGCAACACGGAGGGAGGGGGTAGGGGGGGGGGGAGAATAATGGACCACTGATTGACCTTGACATTAGTGCATAGATTGCGATGTTCGTTTGGGTGATTGTCATTGTGGGGCTTAATTTTGGGTGGATTAATTCTATTTTTTTCATTGGTAAACTTTTTGAAAGGATTTAAATGGGTTTTTTTTTAAGCTTTGGTGGATTTTTTTGGGGTGTGTGTATTTCTCTTCCATTCCTCTCATCTCCTTTCTTACCTTCCTCTCATATACCTCTCATTTTTCTCCCATTTCCCTCTCACAGCCCTCTCATATACCTCTCATCACCCTCCCACAGCCCTCTCATCTCCCTCCCACAGCCCTCTCATATACCTCTCACATCTCTTTCATTTCCCTCCCACAGCCCTCTCATATACCTCTCACCTTCCTCTCATATCCCACTCACTTCTCTATCACCTTCCTCTCACCTCTCACCCAACCAAAGTATTTTAATAAAATTCCACGGCGTGATAACTTGCATAGCGAAAATGTCTCAAATCAGTTAAGTTATTTTCATGTATATTTTTTGTCTGGGGTGAGGTGTACCAGGTGTTTGTTTGTAGTGTAGGTTTTCTTGTTTGGTTTGTGTGTAAAAGTGTGTGTGTATGTTTGGAACGTGTGTGTATATTATTTGTGTATGTTTGGAACGTGTGTGTGTGTATATTATTTGTGTATATTGGTGTAGATGTTTGTAAGAATAATATGCGTGTGTATGTATGTATGTATGTATGTATGTATGTATGTATGTATGTATGTATGTATGATTTTGAATTAATGAATGTATAATAATAATAATAGTAATAACAACAACAACATTACGTTACTCTAGGCTCCGTATACAACACGTAACAAACATCAACAGAGAAACAGGTCCTAACAACAGTGACAGAAATATCATGTAAACCTTCCCTCATCCCTAGTTAACCTTTGACCTCTCACACACAACACCAAAGACGATGAATAAAATAGTCCTAATAGCAACTCGGAAATAGGGTGTAAATAGCTTGCCCCCTTCCACTCCCTGTAAATGAAAACGTGTAGTGTGTTTTCCTCCTTCTCTGTAGAGCCGTGTGCTGTTGAAGAAAGCCTCTGCCCCCGCCCCGTGAATTAAGCTTATTCTCGTATATGATTTCCTTAAACAACATCCAGACGTTATTATATATATATTGTTAGTAATGAAAGTCAAGTGAGGGAGTTGACTGATGGTAAGAAGATTTAAGAGTCACTTCTCGGTAATGTGACCAGAGTTTAGTATTGTGTGTGAGCAGTCAAAGATGTGTCCTATTTGACGTGGGTGTTATATATGTGTGTGTGAATGTGTGAATGTGTGTGTGAATGTGTGTGTGAATGTGTGAATGTGTGAGTGAATGTGTGAATGTGTGTGTGAATGTGTGTGTGTATGTGTGAGCGTATGGTTATGTGTGTGTGTGTATGAATCTGTTTGTGTGTATTGGTATGTGTTTCTCGTATTAATACATATGTGTTGGGTTAGTTTAGGTCTGATTAAATTAGGACCGCGGTGGTAGAGTGGACACAGCTGCCGTCTCCTTTTCCGGGGGTCGGTGGTTCGATGAGCTCTCCCAGTTCACCCAGATATAAATGGACTCCTATGTTTCCAACTTTGGTACCGAGGGCAGTCATGTCTTTGGGACCCACTTTCTTTTTAGGTTAGGTTAGGTTAGGTTAGGTTAGGTTAGGTTAGGTTAGGTTAGGTTAGGTTACGTTACGTTACGTTAGGTTAGGTTAGGTTAGGTTATATTCGTATAAGTTTAGTTAGATTATGTTTAGAGTGTTTGATTATCAGGTGAAATAAACAGGGTCTTAAAACCTTCATGAAATTTGGCTTCGACCCCACACAAGGCCTGTTAGAGCCATTACAGCACAAGTATGAGGTTTGAATTGATCATATGCTGCGTCAGTGTTGCTTGTTGCCGCCCTGGACGAAATAGATTCTCTTACTAATTAACTCAGTCAGGGGTCAGTGTTGATGAAGCCACCGGATACAGCTCACACAGGTAAGGCTGTTTTGGTTATCACATTAATTGTTTTAATTAAGTTCTGGAACTCTTTAAGTGGCAGGGCTTCATGTAAAGACAGACTTCTTGCTGTTTTTCCTTTATTGTCGAAGCAGCTTTATACACAGCAATAGTCTGAGGGAATAAATTATTAATTCTCTCTAGGGAAGTGTTGTGAATACACTTTCAGAGAACACTTGAGTGACCTGCTCCTCCCTGTTCAAGTGGTAAGATTCTGCTCCCTCCTCTAGGCGTGAGAGAGGCGTCAGCCGGCTGTTTGGTTACTCAACTGACCTGCGCCTGATCTCGGAGATAGTTACAAGCTCAGCCGATTATTATCGTCAAATGATTGATTCATTGTTGAATAACTTGGTGAATAAATTAGTGTTATTCATTTGGGTGAATATTTATATAAAGTAAAGGTGCTGTTAGAAGGCAATGCCCCATGTGCGAGTGTCCTGCGGCATCCAGCGACCACTTGAGTAAACACACTACCTTGGTGTAGCGGACAAACATATGTGTTTTCTTTGACGTTCCCGACGTAGTATAGTTGTTTGTATACGTTTAAGACGACAGATGACCTACCTGCTACCATACACATAGTAAAACTCCATTCACCGCGGTCACAATATCCCAAATCAGAGCTAAACGGGAGTCGTATCTCTCTCTCTCTCTCTCTCTCTCTCTCTCTCTCTCTCTCTCTCTCTCTCTCTCTCTCTCTCTCTCTCAGTACCCTAATCTGAACCCCAATAAATTCGTCTCACCCACATTCTGAATTCTTCGTCTTTTTGGATCCATTTTTTTTCTTGTCTTGTCCCTTTGAGGCTCTTACCTTCACCTGGCTGAGAGGGTCCAGGTATACGACATTATTTTCAAGAGCACAGTGACCTCTTGCTATTGTGACTGACCCACGCACTCACTGGGTTGGTTGACTCACTCCACGCACTCTTTGGGATGGTTGGCACACTCCACGCACTCACGGGTGTTGGTTGGCTCACTCACTCCACGCACTCAGATGGTTGGCACACTCCACGCACTCACTCAAGAAGAAGAGAGTAAACTGTTATTAATTTTTTTTTCTTTTTCCTTTATTTTGGTGGGGAAGGTTTTTAGTGTTTTCGGTTTTGAGAAACTCCCCAACAGTTTTCCTTTCTTCTTCTCACGCAGTTGTAGGTTCTTGAGGAAATTCTTCAGTGACTGGGAGAATAATGTGTGGATATCGGAGTTCTTGAACACAGTCCCTCGTGGGTAGGAGTTAACCTTTGAGGTGTTGACGTATTTTCAAGAAGTCTTTCGCAAATTTGATGGGATGGTTGGGGGAGGAGACCATGAATTTGGACTTCATCGTCGTCTTTATTTTATTCGTCTCCATTTTCATCTTCATCTTGAATTCTTCTTCTTCTTCTTCATCTTCTTCCTTTGCTTCATCTTTATTTTCTTCTTTCTTCTCCATTTTCTTCTTTTATTGATGCAAGTTCTAAAAGAAATCTCTGAGACTCATAAAAGAAAACCTCGTCAGGTACTGTTGATGTACCCAAGATGTGTTCACAGTGTTCTTCTGGCGACATCAGAAACTCCTCACACACACACACACACACACACACACACACACACACACACACACACACACAGAGCTACAAGACCTCGTCAGTTTATTGATCCAAGTTCATGAAGAAATCCTCCTTAGACACAAAAAATAAACCCTTGAGAATTAAAAAAAAAAAAAATCCTCAGCTAGGGTAGGACTGCCCATGGAAGCCTCCGGTGCTCTTCAAGAAATTCTAAGGTGACTTTTAGAAGCTTCCCACTAGAGCTTCGAGGACCACTATGAGCGCCAACCTTCCCCTTCTGGATGACCCAAAGCTTGTGGCATCATCTTCTTCTGCTGCTGAGTAGGAGAAATAAGAAGTACAGGAGCAGGAGGAAGAGGGAGAAAGGGGAAGAGAAGGAAAAGACGGAGAAGGTTCCTATGTCGTCTGATACTCAACCACAAAAGGGAGAATCCAATCTTGGCAGGAGCTTTTGGTAAAGAGGGAATCTGGAATAAGTTTCGCTGTCAATCTTCTTTTTTTTTCAGTTTCTTCTTCCCTAAAGGTGAAGGGGGTAGAGCCTGTGTCTTCGTTTACGGTCAGTAGATTAAACAGATCGTGAAGCTAAAAGATCCTGCACTTGTATTGAACTTAAGGTGTTCCTGTGTGTGGGGGGGCTGAGGGAGATCAATAATGCAACATTTTACTCTCAGAAAGTCTAGTGTGTAGAGATGAATGACTCTCTCTCTCTCTCTCTTCGTCTTCCTCACTTCCTCCCCCCATCTCCTCTCTCCCCTCTTCCTTACCTTTCCTTACTTCCACTTCGTTCCCTTCCTTCCTTCCTCCTCTTCCCCCCCTATCTTCCTCTTTCCTCCCTCCCTGTAGGTAGTAGGAAGTAACAAGCAGCTCAGCATCAAAGGTCTGGCTGGGAGGATCACCTTTCAAAGGTTGACTGGAGTAACATGGATGAGTTGTGAAGGCCGGGCGACACACACCTGGGAGAGAGAGAGAGAGAGAGAGAGAGAGAGAGAGAGAGGAATAATGCACTTCACTGGACAGGGGAAGGTAGATATGGTGGGATAAAGAGAGAGGGGAAAGATAGAGAGGAAGATAGAGAAAAGCACCTCAAAGGACATAGGAAGGGAGGTACGGAGGATGAGAGAGAGAGAGAGAGAGAGAGGTATTAAGATGGGATTGGGAGAGAGAATGAGGGGCAGTAAATGACAGGGAAAGACACACACACTGGCAGGAGGGAAGTAACACACACACACACACACACTGGCAGGAGGAAGTAACACACACACACACACACACACACACACACTGGCAGGGAAAGTAACACACACACACACACACACACTGGCAGGAGGAAGTAACACACACACACACACACACACACAGGAAAAGTACACACACACACACACACACACACACACTGGCAGGAGGAATAACACACACACACTGGCAGGAGGAAGTAACACACACACACAGACACACACACACAAACACACACACACACACACACAGACACACACACACAAACACACACACACAGACACACACACACACACACACACACACACGAGGTAAATCTTACTCATCCTTTTCAAGAGTAATAGACTGAAGCCATGCGATTTCAACGGGTTTAATCTCCCTCTCACTGTCTTTCTCTCTGTCTTTGTATATATATCCCTTAATGCATTTATATATATGAGGTCTATTGTATGCCTATTACGATCTATATGTTTTGTATGTATATCTGTGTTTGTGGATATATGCATGTATACAGGTGAATATTCATGTACATACTTTAACTACAACAAAAATATTTCTTAAAATCTGGGCACCCAAACCTAACCCTACCCTCCCCCCCTCCTCCTCCTCCTCCCACAGGTCACCGAGGTCACTGTGAGCTAGGGAGAGGTCAGGTCTTATTTTCTAATTAACCTCACCTTACTAATTATGCAGCAATCATTAAATCCATGGTGTTAATTAGCATAGTTTCACCGGGTTAATGATGGATGCCAGGTATATATTATACAGTATATTTTTTAGTGTTGGGGTTCGTATGGTAATTACGAGGGCCAGGTAGGTCATCCTCTCTGAAGGGCCAGGTAGGTCATCCTCTCTGAAAAATTTTGGCTACTGTTACTATTTGTGATGATAATAATAATAATAATAATAATAATAATAATAATAATAATAATAATAATAATAATAATAATAATAATAATAATAACCATCACCACCATCACCCACATCACCTGTACCACTCACCATCACCACTATCATCAACACCACCATCACCACTCACCATCATCACCATCACTCACCATCACCATTCTACTGAGAGGAAAAATGGCTAAGGAAAATATATTGACACAAGCTCTCTGTGACAGTGGGAATTGACTCAGTAGATAAATGAACAATTAAACAAACGGAAAAATAGCTGAGTAAGATTTGTTTGTTTAGAAGAGGTTGTTTGAAAGGGGTGGTTGGAAAGGGGTTGTTGGAAAGGGGTGGTTGGAAAGGGGTTGTTGGAAAGGGGTTGTTGGAAAGGGGTTGTTGGAAAGGGGTTGTTTGAAAGGGGTTGTTTGAAAGGGGTGGTTGGAAAGGGGTTGTTTGAAAGGGGTTGTTTGAAAGGGGTTGTTTGAAAGGGGTCGTTTGAAAGGGACGTACGGGAAGCCTAAATTACCTATCCATAATCCTTGACGGTGATTGGATGAAAACTTAATGAACTTGACGCTCATTGGACGAAGACACTTTAATCATAACAATAACTCGACGAGAACTCACTCACCCAGACAGTGATTGGACGTCAGAATAGGTATACATCTACTCTGATTGGACGTGAGAGAAGTTATATCAACGCTGATTGGGTGAAAATCCAGTGCCCTTGAGACGCTCACTTAGACGAGGATGCAATAATCTTGACACCTGCCGGATAAAACACAGGTGTGTGTGTCGTATTGCGTTCGGTGACTACTCCAGCCAATGACACGGGTGAGATTAAACCCCTGTCTTTCCCCGGACGAACCAAAGTGCATAACAAACACGATAGAAGAGAGTTTTTTATTTTGTTATACCCCACAGAGCAAGAGACAGGGGGTGGGGGAGGGGGGTAGAGTGTTGCTATGTCCTTCCGTGCGTAGGAAATGTCGTAAGGGGGGGCTTCGTACATAGAAACAAATTTTTGCTACACACACCTTGTATTACGGCATTACTAATATTATCTCTCTCTCTCTCTCTCTCTCTCTCTCTCTCTCTCTCTCTCTCTCTTCCCCTGTACATCGTGCAAAACTTACAATTCGTAGTGATTCATCTTATCAGGTCAATGGTTGAACCTGAACGTGAAAACCACCCATAAAATTTATTATTATTATCATTATTATTATTATTATTATTATTATTATTATTGTTATTTATTATTATTATTGTTATTATTATTATTGTTATTATTATTATTATTATTATTATTATTATCATTATTATTATTATTATTATTATTATTATTATTGTTATTGTTATTATTATTATTATTATTATTATTATTATTTTCTCCCTTGATTTAATTCCTCATTGATGACGGGGAACATTTTCACAGCTAAATTCCTCAGTCGCTCAGTCTCTCGTCAACAGTCCTCCTTCACCATCAACATTCAAGATCCCAGTGTGACAGACAGGCAAACATAGTCAAATAGGTAGACATAGACAACTAAACTGACAGGAAGACAGACAGACAAACCGACATAATGACAGAGGCATAGACAGAAAGGTAAACGAACAGACAGATACAGAAAGACAAACAAACCGACAAAAACACAGACAGACAGACAGACAGACAGAGAGACAAATATCTTCCTTAAGTCAGTGCAAGAACCTCAGTGTATCGTTAAAGAAAGGGTTTCATTGATTTCCCCAGCGTCTGCTTTCATTACGGCCCCAGTACCTCTTACACCCAGTGGTAGGATTATGTTTTAATCTTTGTGACTACTGGAGAGAGAGAGAGAGTACAAGGGGAGAATTACATATTAATTTTTGTGGCTACTGAAAGAGAGGGAGAGAGAGAGAGAGAGAGAGAGAGATGAAGAATAAGTGGAAACATGGACATATCAAGAGCAATAAGGAGAGAAAGAATGATAGAAAGTCAACAAAGAAAGAAATATGAAAGTAAGAAAGGTAAAGAGAAAGAGAGAAAAATATGAAAGAAAGAAAGAGAGAGAGAGAGAGAGACTGAAGTATGTTACCATTTGTTTAAAGAAAGTTTTTAGTCTCTCTATTTAAGAGTTTGTATTCACTAAGTTCTTTAAAAGTTGACAGTAATAACTTTTTTCTCTCCAGTTAAACTTTTTTTTCCTGAGGGTAAACTTTGGAGGAGTCGAGTCAATTTTCTTGGAGTTCTTTTGTTTTATTATTTTGTTTTTCAGTTTCGGTTCATTTTTTTTGAAGTTGTTGAATGTTTTTTTTTTCATTACTGAGTTTCATTTTTTTTATGGAGTTTCTGCCTAATTTAGTGAAAGACTAAACTAACCCGTTTTTTTTTTTTTACTTTTTTAATACTTTTTCGATTTTTCTTTATTTTATAGGATTTGTTGTCTTTTTTTTTTTACTTTTATTTTAATTTGGTATTTTTTTATTCGGTGTCAGTCCAAGATTTTGAAAGTATTATTTTGAGTTTTTATTCTGGACAGAAACTACGACTACAAGCAAAATGGCGTCGGGTCTAACCAGAGACTATATGATAATAATTCAGAATGTTCGAGTCTGGCGTCACAGTACCATCCACCGCCGTAGTTCTTGGTGTGGGTGGTACCGGCCTTCCCTCTTCCCCCGCCCATACCCCCTCCCCCTTCCCTCACACACCACCTCCCTCCCCGTCATCCCCTGCCTCTTGGATATCGATTGGGCCAATAACGTCCCTGAGTTATGGTTATTGCTTCCGTAGCCAGGCAGCCAGGGGAGGTCTTACCTAGTGTGGTGGAGGAGGAGGAGGGGATGGTGATGGGGGTGGGGAATGATGAGGAGGGGGAGGTGTATTACAAGGTGTGGAGGAGGAAGGAAAAGGTAGACTCATTTGTGAAATTACATTGAAAAAACTCCACTGGACGCACACACACACACACACACACACACACACACACTACTACTACTACTACTACTACTACTACTACTACTACTACTACTACTACTACTACTATTAGTACTACTACTTTTTTTTAAATGACCTCCAGCCTCCCCCAATAGCCACACCTTCGCCACCATTTTATTACCTTAAAATTAAATACCCTAATACATAAGTAGCTATCCTGGCTGTGTTGAGTTAGTTGAGCCGCAGATCTATGCGGCATTCAGTGACTGTTGCCTCATAGTCAATATCTGCAACTGTTGTCGGCTTTGGGCCGATGCTCTCGTTCCCCTGAGGCAGAGCAAAGCCGACCTAAGCAGAGAGAAGGACAGTCGACATCTCAACCAGGCTGTAACATAACTTCTGGGCTGCTGCTCCCGTTCGGATAACACCTCCGCGAGTCTGGCGTAGAAGCATCTTGCACTTGGTCCCATCACGCCATAGGTTGTGAACACCAGAGGAGTGAAGCTGCCTTGATCAACGTTCTGAATTCTTTCCCCATATGCCCTTATCTTGTCGTTCTCGTTCCTCCTGTGTGCAGCATGGAGAGCTTCCCTTTGAAAGCATGTGCTACCACGACTTGTTTCAGTTTTGTAACGACAACTTTTCAAACTTTAAATAATTGGTTTAAAAAATAATTTTATTTGGGATAGAGACGAAGACGATTTGGGAGGAAGAGAGCGGGGAAGTGACGGAACCTTGACTGTTGCTGCTGCCTCAACCTTACTGTAAGGTGTGGGTGTGTTACATGAATGTGGGGTGTGTTGTGTTATGTGGGGTGTGTTGTGTTGTAATAGGTGTGTTGGTGTTATATGGGGGTGTGTTGTGTTATGTGAAATTAATGGGTGTTATGTGGGGTGTGTGGGTGTTATGTAGGGGTACGTGGGTGTTATGTGGAATTATTAATGGGTGTTATGTGGGGTACGTGGGTGTTATGTGGTGTGTTGTGTTGTGTGGGGTGTGTTGGTGTTATGTGGGGTGTGTTGAGTGTTATGTGGGGTGTGTGGGTGTTATGTGGTGTGTTGGTGTTATGTGGAGTGTGTTGGTGTTATGTGGGTGTGTTGGTGTTATGTGGGGCGTGTTGGTGTTATGTGGAGTGTGTTGGTGTTATGTGGGGTGTGTTGTGTTATGTGGGGTGTGTTGGTGTTATGTGGGGTGTGTTGGTGTTATGTGGGGTGTGTTGGTGTTATGTGGGGTGTGTTGAGTGTTATGTGGAGTGTGTTGGTGTTATGTGGGGTGTGTGGGTGTTATGTTGGGTGTATGGGTGTTATGTGGGGTGTGTGGGTGTTATGTGGGGTGTGTGGGTGTTATGTGGGGTGTGTTGGTGTTATGTGGGGTGTGTTAGGTGTTATGTGGGGTGTGTTGAGTGTTATGTGGGTGTTTGGTGTTATAGTAGAGGTGTGTTGGTGTTATGTAGGGGTGTGTTGTGTTATGTGGGGTGCGTTGGTGTTATGTGGGGTGTGTTGGTGTTATGTGGGGTGTGTTGAGTGTTATGTGGGGTGTGTGGGTGTTATGTGGGGTGTGTGGGTGTTATGTGGGGTGTGTTGGTGTTATGTGGGGTGACACACACACACACACACACACACACACACACTGTACCAACAGAAATGCAGTCCACAGAAAACCTTAAGAAATTATCAACAAAATCCTGAATGAACCTTGTCCCGGCTGAATGCTAGGGTTAGGGCCGCTCTTGCCATTACTGCGTGACGTCACAACCGTAACATGTCGCTGCCAATTCACCTTAGACGTGTATGGTTGGGGTCGCTTCCAGTACATATTAATCGTTTATAAATATTCATCGTTTATAACTTGTCTTTAAGGATTTTCAGTATACATACATACATACATACATACATACATACATACATACATACATACATACATACATGGAGACATTGGTGTAGATTATCATATATTGTTTCCTCACTATTCTCATACCTGCTTCCTCCTCCCCTCTCTACCCCTCCCCCTCTACCCCCTCTACCCCTCCCCTCTACCCCTCCCCCTCCTCGTTCTCCCCATCTTGGTGACCACGTCCAGAACCATTAGAAGGGCAATATGTCTGACCCATAATTATTGCTGTCACCTGTCTGTCCCTATTTTGGGTAGTTCATCACTTCGTATCTACTTTTTGATTGGTGTTTGGGGATGTGAGTGGTCCTTCATCTTATACTATCAACTTGATTCGTCTTGGGGAGAGAGAGAGAGAGAGAGAGAGAGACATGTGTGTGTGTGTGTGTGTGTGTGAGCATTGAATGGATATGGGAGGGGATATTTTAGAAGGAAAGGAAAGGCATAGTAAAGGAGAAAGGGGAAGGGAGGAAAGGAAAGACAAGGAGGGGAAAAGAGACGTAGAGAGAGAGTAAAAAATGAGACAGGTATATGGTAGGGAAGGAAGGGATGGAGAGGAAGGTAATAAAGACAGGAAGAGAGAGAAGGGGTGAAAGAAGTGGTAAGAGGAAAGGATGGAGAAGATAGAGGAGAGAAGGAGAGGAAGAAGATGGAGGAAGAAAGCAAATATGTAAAGGAAGAGAGAGAAGGAAGGGAAGAAGGGTGATACGGAAGGCTCCTCTTACCATAAAGATTAAGACTTATGGATCCAACGATGAAAAATGGCACCAGCTTATCCTTAACCAAGAACGTACCCGGACCTGGAACCTGGCCTGACCTTGCTTGTCCCTAACTTAACCTACCCTACCCCTAAGTCCAACCTACCCTACCCTAACTTAACCCTGCCCTACCCTAAATTAACCTACCCTACCCTAAACACCCTACCCTACTAACCCAACCTACCCTATCCTTAACTTAACCTACCCCTACCCCCTAACCCCTTACCCCTACCCTTAACTTACCCTACTCTACCTAACCCAACCTACCCCTAACCCCTTTCACCCTACCCCTAACTTACCCTACCCTACCCCTAACTTAACCTACCCTATCCTTAACTTAACCTACCCTACCCCTAACTTACCCTACCCTACCCCTACCCTACCCCTAACCTGCCCCTAATATAACCTAACCTAACCAAGCAGTCGAACCAACTTTTGTTTAAGAATTCGGCTTCAAGTCCGGATTTACGACGTTCCGTGAAACAATGACATATTTGACTTTTTTTACAGGTAAAGGAGGGAATTTGGTCTCGTTTAAGGCATTGTCGGTGTGTTTGTCGGTGTGTTTGTCGGTGTGTTTGTCGGTGTGTTTGTCGGTGTGTTTGTCTGTGTTGAGGGTTTGGAGTTATGGTAATTTGTTTGATTTTTTATAATGATGATATTGATATTAGTTAAAAAATAAACATTGAAATAATAATAATAATAATAATAATAATAATAATAATAATAATAATAATAATAATAATAACAAACTCCTTCCAATCCTTAAAAAAAAATAATGGTTGCTCCTCGAGATCGAGTATGGCCGGCCCAAGGGCCACCTAGGCGTGAATTTGTTTAAGGTGTATAAGCTGTCGCAAACACAACAACCACATCCTGAATTAACGAGTTGGCTGACTCAGTGTCAAGGAATAGTCCGAGAAGACCAGACACACACACACACACACACACACACACACACACACACACACACACACACACACACACACTGCCTGCCCTGATATTGGCGGCTTCGATATCTCCCAAACGCCTCACGACACTCCGCCAGCCGTCAAGGAGAGAGGAAGTCACAATACAGGCAATCTCCTCCAGCATTTCATACTCGATCACACACTCCTAACTTGAGTCTTGTTGTGTTTGCTTTGAGTAAAAACTTCTTGGGCAAAGTTGACATGAAGAGTTCCTTCTTATTGAGGTGAATGTTGCAGTTAAGCCTCTATTTAACGGACCCCGATCTAATGGTTATTGTCCGTTAAATGGAGGGGTCGTATCTAATGGAACCTTAATATAACTGATTCCCCCTCCATGTAGTCCGCTAAATAAAGGTTCCGCTGCTTCTGTAGGTCTCGGAGTGTCGTGGCTGTAAAGGTCTCGTATATGTTGGGTTTTGAAGGCTGTTTGTGGCTGGGTGTTGGGATTGGTTGTATAAACATGTGTGACCTACTCCCCGCCCTTCCTCTCCCCTCACCCCTCCCCCTTCATTATCCCCCTTCTCCTCCAAATGTCCCTTCAAGTATCCCCTCCAAATGCACCCTCCAAACAGTATCATGTGTAATCTTGCAAAATTAAAAAAAAAAGTAAATAAAACTCCCTCTTAAGTCAATATTTACACACACACACACACACACACACACACACACACACACACACACACCTGCACACGCGCCAAAAATAAATTAATTACAGGTGTCTGAGTCACTGAGATACCTGCGTGTTATTTATCTTCCTCGCAGCTGAGTTATTGCTGTTATTTTTCATTCACTTTGTCCAGTTTTTGGGAAGTTTATTTTTAGATTTGTGTTGTGGCAGTAGTGAGTAAAACGATTTTGGAATATATATGAAATACCTTACAATTATATCTTGAAATTGCTAGTACACGTAAATAATAATAATAATAATAATAATAACAATAATTTAGTGATAATATTGATAATGACGATGGTAATAAATAATAATTATGATTCAATAATAATAATAGTAATGATAATGATAAGAGTAAATACCTTAGTTATAATGGTAAGTCAAAATAATATTTACAGTAATTATGTAAAATACTCAGTATGATAGTAACGTAAAACAAAAAATCCTAATAAAATTCTTCTCCTCCACAACCCCCTCCCACCCCCCCCACCCCCTCTTCTTTTTTATCCCTAACCATGAGCAAGAATTCCCCCGCCACCACAGATTATGCCACTCCATCTTTACCCTACACACACACACACACACACATACACACACACACACACACACACACACACACACACACACACACACGATTTTTCTGCCTCTACTACCCACTTTATCCCTGCAAGTTTTCCCCGCCATAGAATACCTTTCGTCCACCACTGTCCATTTTTCTCAGCCATATTTGACCATTTTTCCCTACCACTGGCCATCTTTTACCCCAGCATTAATAACTTTTTTCCTTGTAATAAAAAATTTTACCTGTCACTAACCACTTTTTTTCCCGCTGCTAAATATTTTTTCCTCGCCTATAACCACTTTTCCCCTACCACTAACCACTTTTTTCCCACCACTAACTACTTTTTTCCCACCACTAACTACTTTTTTCCCACAACTAACTACTTTTTTTCCCACAACTAACTACTTTTTTCCCACAACTAACTACTTTTTTCCCTTCTCCAGATCTGCCTGGAGCGTCGACTGCACAACGTCACCAATTACTTCCTCATGTCACTGGCCGTGGCTGACCTGCTCGTCTCTCTCGTGGTCATGCCTTTTGGGGCCATCGCTGGCTTCCTCGGTAAGTACCAGGGGGGAAGAAAGGGGAGTACCTAGGGGAGGAAGGGGAGGAAAAGGGAGTATCTAGGGGAGGAAGGGGAGGAAAAGGGAGTATCTAGGGGAGGAAGGGGAGGAAGAAAGAGTACCTAGGGAGGAAGGGGAGGGGGGAGGAAGGGGGAGGAAAAGAGTTACCTAGGGGAGAAGGGGAGAAGAGGAGTATTTAGGGAGGAAAGGGGGAGAGGAATGAGAAAAAAAGTAAAAGGGATAAGGAGAAAATGGAAATATGAGGAAACAGAAGAGGAATGAGAGAGAGGACAAAAACAACGAGTGAATGAGAGAAATTTAGTAAAAGAAGGAGAAAAAAAATTGAAGAAACAGAAATAAACAAAACGAAGAATAATAACAAAAAAAATAAAGTTGAAGAGGATGGAGGTAAGTGGGAGGGGGATGCAATAAAGATATGAATAATAGAAAGGAGAAGAGGGGAAGGATAAGTGGCTAGAGTGGGTGATGATTTAGGCGGAGTGTGAAATGAGAGAAAAATGAGAGACAGAGAGAGAGAGAGAATTATGGAGGTGAGATATGGGGGTACTTGAGGTGTGAGATGAAATGACGTACATAGATAAAGGAAAATTGAAAAAGCTCTCTGTCTGTCTGTCTGTCTATCTGTCTGTCTGTCTGTCTGTCTGTCTGTCTGTCTGTCTGTCTGTCTGTCTGTCTGTCTGTCTGTCTATCTATCTCATTGATTGTGATAACGATTCAGAAAAGAAGACGAGAGAGAGAGAGAGAGAGAGATAACAATAAAGTTCCTACTACTACTACTACTACTACTACTACTACTACTACTACTACTATATTTTAACCTTAAGATAAAACAGAAAAAAAACAGAAAACGGGTAAATAAATTAATAAATAATAGATAAATAGTTTTGACAGACAGACAGACAGACATTGAGGAAAAAAATAGATAGATAGATAGATAGATAGATAGATAGATAACACACACCAGGCGTCAACACTAAAAATATTTATATATACTGTATTAAAAAATTACGTACCCCCTCAAAACGGTAATACCCCACTCATTCCCCCTCCAATCCCTCTCACGTCCCTTCCCTCTCACCTCCTCTTCCTTCCCTCTCACCTCCCCTTCCGTACCTCTCACCTCCCTTCTCATCCCACTCACCTCTCTCTTCTTGTTCTACCCCTCTCACCTCCCTTCTCATCCCACTCACCTTATCTCCCACTCCTTCCTCTTTCACCTCCCGTCCCTCTCACCTCCTCTTCCATCCCTCGCACCTCCCACCCTAATTCTCTCACCTCTCTTCCCTCTTACCTCCCCCATCCCTCTCAATCCCCCTCCCACTCCCTCCCACCCCCTATGCCACCATCCCTTCCCCTCTTAAAAAAAAACACCAAAAAACGGTGGTACTAAAATCGGTCATAAATTTTGAGATTGTCTTTCTTAGGTCAGGAAAAAAGTCCGGATTGGTGTGTGTGTGTGTGTGTGTGTGTGTGTGTGTGTGTGTGTGTGTGTGTGTGTGTGTGTGTGTGTGTGTGTGTGTGTGTCTGTATGTGGGGGGGAGACATTTGGTACTTCACCGTGGGAAAATTACTGTACAGAACCTGAGCGTTACTATCACCATATGGGGATTGTTTTACCTGTACTTCATTAACCGAGTATCAAGGGAATTATTTCAACGATGTTATAAATGAACGTCGGGATCAGTAGTATTGTAGAGTCTCCCCTTGTATCAGAAAATGGGGCACCAAGTTTAGTACACACACCCACACACCATCATTTATAAGACAATACAACATTACATAATTATATACCTATCAAACACATTACCTTCCATACTTAAGTAACGTCTAAAAATATCTATACATTCAGAGACGAAAATACACTTTGAAACAATAATATCAATAAATATTGTACAGCCAGCCTTGCCAATCCTCCCTCCCCTGAGCCTACTTGAACCCGGCTAGAATTGACAGGTTTGTAAACACATCATTTTACAGGCAGGTGCGTCTTCCACCCCGCTGTGTTTACGTGTTGACACTAAGAGTAAACGAGAAGTTACAGAGACGTTTATCGATATTGCACTATAAAGATCTTGTGTCTCAACGCCGCGAAGGAGATTAAAAAAAATGCAGGGTTAGTGTACGTAATTTTTTTTAAATATCTCAGACCTTGTGAGTTACATTTCCTAAGAGGAGTCCACGTTCTAATCTATGATAGTCTTCGGGATTGAGGTCTCAGTCTAAATAGGCCCCAGTTCTGTTTCGTCACAGTTCTAGTAGGTCCCAGTCTAAGTTCGACAGCAGGATTGATACACAGTTTATTGTAACCAGCATTTCCAAACATCTACCTTAAAAACTGGACGATGTTTGGTGAAGAGACGATGTTTAATGAATACATATGACATTAACACTTGTTTAATATCTTCCTCAGTCATGAATTATTCTAAAAAAGAAAAGCCACAAAAATAAATTAATAAATACTTTTTTTCAATAACATCGAAAGATTTGTTCTGTTTTGATCCAATTCATGTTTTTTTTTCCTCTTGTTTCTTATATAATGAAATAAACTTTTTTTTGGTAATAATTATTTTTATCGCATTATTTTCACCTTATTTTAATTAATCGATATAACTAATTTTTATACATATTTTCTTTTTCTCTACTGATTTAATTATTCCCAATTTTGTTTTTAAATTTTTACCTCTTTTCTAAAATTAATTACTTTTCCTCCTTTACTAATCCCTTATCCCCACAAAGTTCCTCGTAAAACTTTTTCTTTTTCCCCATAAACTTTCCTTCTCCTTCTTTGTATAAACTTCCGGGACACAAAAAGAGAATCTGGTCCACTTGAAGACGTTTATCCACTACCTTCCCAACACGTGAGGTACAGACGTCGATGGCATAGAAAATTAACTTATTTACCGACTTTTTCGGGGGGGGTGGAGCATGGAGCAGGGAGCATTTTTTTTCGGACCTGATGTTGAGGTGGCATTAATGATGTTTACGTGCGGGTTGCCAATGCTTTTTTTAGGGATATTTCTTACACGTGTATTTTATCATTCATAACTCACGTCCATGTAACACCTGGCTTGTAATAAGTCACGTGATGTTTAGTTTGAGGGTTTGTGGGGAGTTTAGTCTCGGGTTTATTGAGGGCTTAGTCTAGGGTTTATTGAGGGTTTAGTCTAGGGTTTATTGTGGGTTTAGTCTAGGGTTTATTGAGGGTTTAGTCTAGGGTTTATTGTGGGTTTAGTCTAGGGTTTATTGAGGGTTTAGTCTAGGGTTTATTGTGGGTTTAGTCTAGGGTTTATTGAGGGTTTAGTCTATGGTTTACTTGAGGGTTTTGATGTAGGAAAATTTGTCAGTAGCAAAGAGTTTCCAAGTAGTACTATAGTCTGAGGTGTAAATAAAGAATGGGATGAAGATTACGGACCCCATACTAACCTAACCTAACCTAACCTAACTTAACCTAATCTAACCTAATCTAACCTAACCTAGTCCATTCTAATCTAACATAAGCTAGTGTAACGTAACTTAACCTAATTTGATACAACCCATGACGAGTATTTACACACAGTATTAGTCTAAATTATTAATAAAACACACACACACACACACACACACACACACACACACACACACACACACACACATATCATAAGAAGACAAATATTCACGAATCTCATCATAGCATAAATCGTTGTGTCTTGATTAAGGAAAAATATCATGTTTGTGTCGTAACTAACACAGGCTCGCTTTGGACTACCTTACGAAAGACATATTTCATCAAGACAAGGACGAGTAGCTATATTTAATTCCTCTGGTTTCGGAATGTTTTGTGGATGTCTTAATTTCGCTTTCTATTATTCTCAGTCCGGAGAGGAGGGGAGGGAAGGGGAAGGGTGAGGTAGGGTCTGTTGTCAGAGTTCCATGGCCGAGTTAATGTCTTAGGTGGGAGGGGTAAGAGGCTGAGATGTTGATTGATTCCTGTTCGATGTCTCTTTGTTGATGCTGTGCTGGATGTGATTTTTGTACATTTGATTTTTTGCATTTTTTGGGGTCATTCTTTCCTTTATTATTAGTTTCAATTTTTTTTTTTATATTAGTGTTATTTCCTTCCTACGTCGCTTTAAATTTAAGATAATTATAATTCTTCTCCTTCATTATTTATAACTTCTTGTTGGTTTTGTTACATTTCATATCATTTATACTCTTAAGTTAACCCCTCGAGTACGATGATTTAACCCTTAGAGTACGATAACAATCCCTCAAGTACGATAACTTAACCAACTGAGCATGATGAATGGATTGACATTAAGGTGTTATATCATCGTACTCAAGGCTATAAGAGTCAAGTGTATTTTTTGAGCTTCAGTATGGTAACATCAGTCTCATTTTCATCCAAGGGTTTTCACAGACAAGTTGACAATTTACTCACTCAGATGAAATTGTCTGTAATATGTGCTGACCATCTCATGTGGGTCTACTTAACGATCCAAACTTTTATTCTTAAGAGCTTCATAACTTCCCGTGAGAACATCGAGTAACTTATGAATGGTTTCGAGTGATCCAGGAGAGTTTTTGACAAATCGCGTTTTAAGAAAGTCGTACCGGTATCTCACCTTGAGATTATCCACACTAGGGATCCGAATTCGTTTCCCAGTTTAAAATCACCTTTTAAGATTTTGAACTATAGTCTGAGCGCTCGGAGCTACTCTTGAGAATTTGATTTTCCCTTTCAAGCATCGATTCACATTTTCAAAACATCGAATCATTCCCAAGATGACTCACATTATCCCCATGGAGGTGTTCATATTCGTTATAAAAGCCTCGAGCGATCCTCTTTAGAAATTTAAGCCACCCCAGAAACCTACTACTTCCCTATTTATCTTTCTTTTTCTCTGTTCCTCCCCTCAAACAGCATCTCCTGAGGTCATGAAATCAGAAATTATGAAATAGAAATTACACTAGATCTTGAAACATTCCTTGTGAGCTTCGAACCACATTCTTACATTTCGAAGCCCTTCCTCAGAACTTGCCCAAACTCCATCCTCAAAGCTTCGAACCCTTTCCTCAGAGATTCGAAGCCTTTTCTCAAAACTTCTTCAAACCTCCTTTCCCACAACTCCGAACCATCACTATTAAAAAAAAAAAAAAATCACAACGCTTCCCACATTCCTCCTCCACCTTGAAGCGACGCTGGTGTAGTTTTTGTCTTACTGAAACAAAGAGACGGAGGAAGAGGTCTTGTGAAAAGGTCAGAGAAGGAAGGAAGGGGGGTAGGAGGCTAGATTCCTGGTGGGGAGGAGGGAGGAAATTCACTCATTTACCCCAGGATGATTCAAAAGTATGATGGATTCGAAGCTGTGTTTGTGAATACGGTTTTATTTATTTATTTTTTTTTTAAGGTGATAATTATGCAGATACCATCCCGGAAACGACGAGTTATTTGTATAATGTTTTTGTTCGATGAGTTTATTTACCTATTTGAATACCACTGTGTATATTGATATTTGTTATATTTTTGTATTCGTATATTTTTTTTTAATGTGTCTGAATATTTAATTAATTCAGTTTTTCATCTCTTTGCATAGTTTATCTGATATATTTTGTAATATATTTTGTCATCTATGTTTTCTCCTTTATTTATTTATTTATTTACTTACTTATTTATTTATTCGAGAACAGTTCCATTGAGTAGCAGTCCTAATTGTTCCTAATCCTTGTAGACCCCAACTCTAATGGTTAGGTTAGGTTAGGACTCTGAGGCCCAATTGACTTGCCGCTAATTTCATACCCTGCATGGGTCGACCCTACCTTATGAAGGCTGCGACATCTCATGGGGGGCTTAACGTAATTACTCGGGGCGTTGTATATAAGAGAGGCTTACTAGGCACTACTAGGCACAGCTGGGAGTGATAGAGTTTATATCCGGGGTTGTCAAATTTGCAGAGAAGGCGCCGTCTCTCTCTCTCTCTCTCTCTCTCTCTCTCTCTCTCTCTCTCTCTCTCTCTCTCTCTCTCTCTCTCTCTCTCTCTCTCTCTCTCTCTCTCTCTTGTTAAATAGATGTGAATAACATTGTCATTCCAAAATATACATAAAGACACAAAGAAAATAATATTGACCTTTCTCCAGTCCTCATGTATTCCCACGGCGGAAACAGGAATCAAAATCTTATTTCAACTCCATTACATTGTGGAGTGCCTCAAGGCTCACTCCTGCCTCCCGGTCTACTCTTGTTTATTGTGGTTGATTCTGTTTATTTTCCATTTCAAAGCTTTTCTTCTTACTCTGGTATAGGGAGCATTGTGCTGTGGGGGGGGGGATTGTTTGTTTATGAGTATCTCTCTCTCTCTCTCTCTCTCTCTCTCTCTCTCTCTCTCTCTCTCTCTCTCTCTCTCTCTCTCTCTCTCAAACCAGTGTGCATGGGGTTGGAATTTTTTTCCAATTTAGATATAACGAAAAAAATATATAATAGCATGACTTTTGTCAAGATGATTTTCAATAGTTCGTGCGTGAAATTGTTATCTCTATTAACTGGGTAAATAAGCGAAGATGTCTATTTAGTCTCGGTAGATTTTTAACATTATTTTGAGCCACCACGTAATAATAATAATAATAATAATAATAATAATAATAATAATAATAATACGGTTTATTAATAGAGTTGCAGCCGGTGGCTGAAAATATACAGACTTACATTTGATTTAGACATAATGATATAATATGCATTGAATACATTTACAGGGTTGTATAGTACATAAATCAGGAGTTGTTTATTATTTTAACAATAGATGGGATGGTGCTGTTCTTATATCTATCGGTGCAGGCTCTTATGGGCTGAATTTTGTTGTAGTGGCGGACTGCGCGAGTTGGGTGGGGGGCTGCAGGTGGCAGGAGGTGGCGATGACGAGGGTGGTGCATTAGTTGGCTGCCAAACCTTTCCAGTGCTTGGTGGTGGAGGTCACTGAGGGATGGCATTTCCAGGGTGGAGAGAGCGTTGGTGTAGCCGGAGTATTCTGCGCCGAGCATGATTCTGCAGGCCCTTTTCTGTACCTTCTCTAGCTGACGTTGTTGGGTGGAGTTGAGAGAAGACGACCAGGCTGGTGACGCATACGTTAGTTTGGGGAGAATAAAGGCGTTGTAGATGGTCCTCAGCTCTGGCGTGGGTGTCCCAAGTGACCTAAGTCTTCGTAGCATGTAGAGACGGTACGAGGCTGCCTTGACTGTGTTATTTACATGGGCCTTCCAGTCAAGTTTGTTGTCTATAGTTACACCCAGGAGTTTGGCAGACTGCACCAGCTGGAGAGGATGGGCACCCACTGTGACTGCTGGGGCTTGCACTGGAGTGGTGGCGGTATTGATGTGCATGACTACGGTTTTGGTGTGGTTGATGGTGACCTTGTTCTCCGTAGTCCATGCCTGTAGCCTGTCCAGGATGCCTTGGAGCGATGTGTGTGTGTGTGTGTGTGTGTGTGTGTGTGTGTGTGTGTGTGTGTGTGTGTGTGTGTGTGTGTGTCAGAGTCCCAGTGACAAGCTTGTGAGTGTATTCTGAGCTAAAGGTAAAGTTTCACTAATTTTAACGTGGTGTTCAATATCTGTACCATTATCACCATTGAACACCACTATTTACACCACCAGTGCTACTAGTACTACTATTGATACCTCTAACACCACTACTTCCACCACTTGCATGAACACCAACTTCCAGCAACACTAACACCAATATTAGTGCCTTTTACACCATTAATAGCGCCAGTAACACCAATTTCAACAATACTAGCACCACTTACTTGAGCCTTAACCATCATCATCATCATCACAATCTCCAACACTAGCACCAACTTTACCGGCGCAGATGGGGGAGGAAGAGGTCTTGGAGGGGAAGGTGGTGAGAAAGCAGGTAGCGGAGAGGAAAGGATAGAGGAGGAAGAGGTCTTGGAGGGGAAGGTGGTGAAAGCAGGTAGCGGAGAGGAAAGGATAGAGGAGGAAGAGGTCTTGGAGGGGAAGGTGGTGAGAGCAGGTAGGTGAGAGGAAGAGATGAGAGGATATGACAAGTGACAGTCATTAGCGGCCCCGGCAGGTAAGCTTCACCCCTCATTACCTCCCACCGCACCCTTACTCTTGTGTTCCTCGCCTCCCGTTGACCCCCTCATTATTACCTGTATTATCCTACCTGTACACACACAGAGAGAGAGAGAGAGAGAGAGAGAGAGAGACGTCAGTAAGTAATTATTAAGAACTTGAAGAGTCACGTTCTCGTTACCTCTTTTGTAAGTACATAAATATTACTTTTATCTGACATTGAAGGTATATGTGTAGTGTCTATTGCCACTTAATCACCCTGTAAATAAGTGTATTAGCTTTGTCTCAACGGTTTTAGCTTTGTCTCAACGGTTTTAGCTTTGTCTCAATAGTTAGAAAACACAGCTACATTCTCAGCTTCTTGATCATCAACTTGATTAAACGAGCTAAATTTTATCTCATCTACTCTCTTAGAACATTTCGGGGGCAATATAGTCTTTAACAACCCTATTAGTAAGTCTGTAACTCTACTGTATACTGTTATTCATGAAAAAATATACCCTAGTGATGTCCTCTGACTGTTTGTAGCATTGTCTTGTACCGAACTGTCGTTTTTTTTTTCTCGTGTGTGTGTGTGTGTGGGTGTGTGTGTGTGTGTGTGTGTGTGTGTGTGTGTGTGTGTGTTGATATTGGCTAGTGAGGCCTCCAAAACGTCCAATCTCTACAGACAGTCCAAACTGGTAAGGTCCTTTGAGACTGATTGGACGAAGGTGGGGGGAGGGAGGAACGGCCCTGGTAAAGGTAAATCAGAGGTGGTTTGTCTGCCCCTCCTCTCTTCCCCCTCCCCTCTCTTCCCCCTCCCCTTCCCACCTATTACCTACGCTCCAAGTCCTTTGTGGGAGAAGACGAGTAAACTAAATTGTAGGAAATCCAATCTTTTATTTTCACTAGGTATTGGCGCCTCAGAAACCTATATTTTTATCAGTCTGGTCTTCAATTTGTATCAGAGTTAACAGGATAGAACCGATTTTGATGACTCAGAAACGTGAAACTTGCCACAAAAAATGGTGTTTTTTTTTTTCTAGGGAGGGTGTGTGTGTTCATTGTTACTGGAGATGTTAAATAATGAATTAAAATTGGGGAATGATTGGAAATTGTCATGTAGCCAATTTAGGTGTAGATTCGTAGCTCTGGTTCCAATTTTGTGTTGTTTTTAGATCGTAGGTAATTGATAGCTAATTCATGTAAAAAATATCTCTCTCTCTCTCTCCTTTCACACCCGTTCCACCTCTTTATCCATTTCTCCTCCACTCACCATCCGCCCATACCTATAATCACCCCTCCCTTTACCCTTCCCCCACCCTTACCCACCTCCTCCCCCACCCACCTCCCCCCACCTCTCCCACCCCCCCCCACCCCCCTCTGCCCACCTCCCACCCCCACCCACCACACCCCCCACCCCCACCCTTACTCCCTCACCCCTACCCTTACCCTCACCCCTACCCTCACCCCCTCCCCAACAAACTTTATCCGACTCAGCTTAACCACGTGAATAGAAAACGAGATTTGAATCATTGACAATACTCACAGAAAACGGCTCCTGGGGTAAGTAATTCACTATTTGATGTAAGTTATTATTATATATATACGACCCTAACCCACAAGGGCCTCGCTAACAGATGTGGCAACCACTTAAATTTTATGGAGCAATATTTTTCTCTGGATGGAAAAAAATAATGCATATTTTCTTCCTCCGTCTTTCCTTGGGTTATTTTTTCGTATTTTTTGATGGGAATGATATTGATGGTAGTTATGATGATGATATTACTAACTTAATAATTAATTATAATAAACAGACTACAGCACAGAAGACCCAAGTACTATATACCAGATGATAACAGAATACCAGAGATAAATAAACAGTATAAATATATCACCTGATGACTAAGATAAACGAAAAGAAGGAGACAGGATAACAGGTGATAGCCATTAGGGAAGTTGCCCACCTTAGCAAATGGGTCTGAATTTTTACCAACCACAGACATTACCCACAAAACCTGTTATCTTGAGTGATAGCGAAAGATGAGTTACTTAGTGTCATTATAATATGTTCTTAGGGTATATAATATCTTTAATGTAATGATGGCGTTCTTCATTCCTTTGATTACTGTGACTTAGCCTCTGGGGTACCATGATATAATTCCTGGAGTACTTTGATATAATCCCTTGAGTACGATGAACTTAAACCCTTGAATAAGTATGATGATTTAACACTTTGAGTACGATGACTTTACATACATACATACATACACACACATACATACATACATACATACATACATACATACATACACACATACATACATACACATACATACATGCATACATACATTACATACATACACACA
>NW_024733231.1:1128670-1133670 GCF_018991925.1 Homarus americanus
CATGCAGCACTAGTGTTGTAATAAACATTATAGTGCTAGTGTTGTAGTGAACATGTAGTACTAGTGTTGTAGTGAACATGTAGTACTAGTGTTGTAGTAAACATGTAGTACTAGTGTTGTAGTGAACATGTGGTACTAGTGTTGTAGTGAACATGTGGTACTAGTGTTGTAGTGAACATGTGGTACTAGTGTTGTAGTGAACATGTGGTACTAGTGTTGTAGTGAACATGCAGTGCTAGTGTTGTAGTGAACATGTGGTACTAGTGTTGTAGTGAACATGTAGTACTAGTGTTGTAGTGAACATGTGGTACTAGTGTTGTAGTGAACATGTAGTGCTAGTGTTGTAGTGAACATGTAGTACCTGAATAATCAACCTCAATAATCAACCTCAATAATCAACCTTAATAATCAACCTCAATAGTCGACCGTCAATAATCAACCTCAATAATCAACCTCAATAAACGACCTCGATAATCAACCTCAATAATCGACCTCAATAATCAACCTTAATAATCAACCTCAATAATCAACCTCAATAATCGACCTCAATAATCGACCTTAATAATCAACCTCAATAATCGACCTCAATAATCAACCTTAATAATCAACCTCAATAATCGACCTCAATAATCAACCTCAATAATCAACTTCAATATTCGACCTCAATAATCAACCTCAATAATCAACCTCAATAATCAACCTCAATAATCGACCTCAATAATCAACCTCAATAATCAACCTCAATAATCAACCTCAATAATCAACCTCAATAATCGACCCCAATAATCAACCTCTATAAACGACCTTAATAATCAGCCTTCAATAATTAATCGACCAAAATAGTCAACTCTGAATAATCGACCCCAATAATCAACACCTAAAGGTCCCTATATCAGATGGTCGTAGGAGTGAGGGACCTTGAAGCGATAATCAGTGATAGGCGTGACACTAAGATCGGTGAGTCAATAATGAGGTCCTTTTGTGGGCCTAAACCATCGTATAAATTCCACCTGTTACATCAGCCACCTGTGTGCTATTAATGATACCTACCTGGGCGAGGTGGTCTGTGTTGGAAAATGACCACGAGCAGCAGAGGTGATTTAGAATTTGTTGTTGATGGTAGATGAACCTAGATTTAACCTAACTTAACCTAGCCTAATCTAACCTAACCTAGTCTAATCTAACTTAACCTAACCTATTCTAATTTAACTTAACCTAACCTAATCTAACTTAGCCTAATATAACTTAGCCAAACCAAAATTACCTTAACCTTGTTTAAACTAACCCAACTTTACCTTAAACTAAATGAAACTTAACTAACCTAAACTAAATTAACCCAACATAATATTAACCTCTCCTAAATTACCTTTAACCAAACGGGTCACATCAATAGAAAAAAAGGTAATCATTTTACGGGCGTGTTCAAGGCATTATTTTTTCTTGTAAGAGGTTGGCCATTTTTCACAACCCTTATATATTAAATCATCCACAGTAGTTATCAATAAACCATGAGCATGAGGGAAGGTAGATGGCAGTTAAGGGTGTATACAATCTCAAACGATCGTAAGTTAATTTCTCCTGTGGACCTGAAATAAGACTTCTCGTTACGGTAGTTTCAGCGCAATTTCGAGACTATTTTTCAATGTTAGTTTTCTCTTTTATTTTAAGATGGGGAGATTACCTGAAGGAAACTCGACATCATCAACTGAGGAATTTTCATATCATCAATAACGGTCGCTAGTTTGTGTAGTGGCAGGTGTATGGGGAGAGAAGAGGCGGTGAGAGGGAGATGGAGAGGGGAGGGGAGGTGGTAAGAGGGAGATGGAGAAGAGGAGAGGAGGGGAGGCGGTGAGAGGGAGATGGAGAAGGGGAGAGGAGGTGGTGAGGAGTAAAGAGGAGGTTGATCATGAGGGAAGAAAAGGAGAGAGGAATGACAAATGGTACAGAGTGGGAGGGAAGGGGGGGGTAGGGAAGGGAGGGAGGTATGATGAGGGTAGGGAGGTGGGAGGAGCTGATGGAATTTTGACATCAACAATTACATTTTTTGTTTTGTGCTAAGTGTTGGAAAAGCAGAGGGCAGAGTAGGAGAAGAAAAGGCGGATGTGGAGGAGGGGGCGTGAGGGTGGTGATGGTAGGAAATTATTAAATATAATGGTGTTTTGACAACATTAATGGTCAGTTTTGTGTCTATGTCCAGGCAGGTGATTATAAAGGAACGGGAGGGGAGGGATGAGGTATGAGGGAGGGGGAAGGAAAAGGAAGGAAGAGAACGACGTCCATCGATCGTGTTATTTCAATCCTCACCTTGGAAAATAATAGTGTAATCTGTTCATCAATAACAAATTTAGTCTAGCAAACAAAAGAAATATACTAATATTAGCTTTGAAGGCGAATATTTGGCGTGTAGGGTAAGAATATTTAAGTCTTCTCATATACTTTCAACACACAAGATGAAAGTCACCAGAGACCAAACGGTGTGGGCACCAGCGAGTGTCCTTGATGCACACCAGCAAAGGATGTTAATATTTAACCCCGTCACTGTATTACTTCCATAATTTTACAAACATTCTGCCATTGTTGACACACAAAAAAACATTCTTTTAACACAACATTTTACTGACACCACTTTACTGCTAACGCCACATTCTTAAAACTTTCTTGTTAGCAATACTGTTTTGTTAACCCCACATTCTAGGTAACATAACACTCTAACTCATCCTTAACTCAACATATTTATGTTAATGTGTAACATGTTGAGGATGGCAAGAATTTACGTTACATCTATGTCAACAATCTAAAATTAGCTCGGGTATAAATGAAAGTGGAAGAATGTTAGTAACCCTAACCTAACTTCGGCGATTCCAACAACATTTTAAGACATGTTCAAGCATTAAACAGATAAAAATACCGATAATACCGATCTGTTCGCTGCCTCCTTCTCTCATGCAAATTATACCTTGGCATGCATACAAAAATTTCCTTAAAAAAAAATTACTAAAATGTCCTTATATGGATACAATTGTTGTTGAATGCGTGCTAATAAAAGTACCTTAAGTTACTCAAATGTTGCTAAGATGTGCTGACAGTAGCTATAAAATATCCGAAAATATCTTTGATAAAAGCACTGGCATGAGACACTCTTTCAAACACACCAACAAATTGTATGAGAGAGAGAGAGAGAGAGAGAGAGAGAGAGAGAGAGAGAGAGAGAGAGCAATATGGCATATCCCTGTTGCATTATGAATGTGACCTTGTCTTCAAAAAACTTGTTGCAGAGTGGCAGTGACAAATGGCACATTAACCTGACACCTGAAGACTGTCGAGTGAGTCGTTTTTACCATCTCACAAGACGCGTCAGAACGTCTTAAGGGTCGCCCGCTGTGAGTAGCACCAAGAGAAGGACAGCTGGCGAGGGTCTATGTTTTTGGTGGTGGTGACTGTAGTGGTGACTGATGTAGTAGTGACTGTGTTAGTGACTGGTGTGAGGAGAAGAAGACGACCAAGAAGAATTTACAAGTCAGAATATTCACATTTAAAGAGAGACTGAAGAAAGACATTTGACCTGGTAAACAAACAGCTCCTCGACCCACCCAGACAAGAGGCACAAGAAGAAGAACGAGGAGGAGGAGGAGGAGGGGGAGGAGGAGGAGAAGTAGGAGGAGGGTCAGGAATGTTGGCATCACTCTCACTCAGCCCTGGTGGCCGCGCTGATCCATACAAGGTCGAAGATTACACACAGAGACGCATTTATATTCTGTGTGTTTTTTCTTTCACCAGTTGCAAGGAGAGATTTCACCCCCCTCCCCCTCAACGACCAGCTCTACCCCTTCCCATCCCCCCACCCACCTCCCTCTCCTCCTTCCTATCCAATCTCCCACTTCCCTCTCCCCCTTCCCATCCTCCCTCCCACCTCCTCTTCTTTTCCCTTCCTCACCTCCTCTCACTCTTCCCATCCTCCCTTCTTTCCCTACCTACTCTTATCTCCTCTTCCCACGGGGGCGGTCGACCGGCTCAGCCAGTCAGCCAGTCAGTCATCCACTCACTCATGCTAGTATCCAGTCAATAACCCACCAAAAGCCACCCACTGTCCCATTCACCTCTCAAGACACAGCCACTAACCCAACTATCCGTCACCCACATCACCCACTGTCCTGCCCACCAAATCACTCGCTATGCCGCCCACTCGCCCACCCACAGGCCTGCCCACCCACTGGCCCGCCCATCCTGACAAGAGTGTAAATTTCAGTGGCGTGGATGGCGCAGCACGAGGCTCTCTATGATTTACTAATATTTGTTTTACATATATTTTCCTCGTGGCCACCACACCCTTGTTTGGTGGGTCCCAGGAGCAGGGAGGAAGAGGTGGTAGGAGGAGGAAGAGGTGGTAGGAGGTGGAAGAGGTGGTAGGAGGAGGAAGAGGTGGTAGGAGGTGGAGGAGGTGGTAGGAGGAGGAGGTGGTAGGAGGAGGAGGAGGTGGTAGGAGGAGGAGGAGGGGGGGGTGGGAGGAGGAGGAGGTAGGAGGAGGAGGTGGGTAGGGAGGGAGGAGGAGGTGGTGGGGAGGAGGAGGAGGGGTAGGGAGGAGGAGGGGGGGTGGGTAGGGAGGAGGGGGTGGGTAGGATGAGGAGGGGAGGAGGAGGTGGGTAGGAGGAGGAGGAGGTAGGAGGGAGGAGGAGAGGAGGAGGTGGTAGGGAGGAGGAGGGGTGGTAGGAGGTGGAGGAGGTGGTAGGAGGAGAGGAGGTGGTAGGAGTGAGGAGGTGGTGGGTAGAGGAGGAGGGAGGAGGAGGAGGGAGGGGTAGGAGTAGGGAGGAGGGTGGTGGGGAGGAGGGAGGAAGAGGTGGTAGGAGGAGGGAGGGAGGGGTGGGTAGGAGGAGGAGGGGGGTAGGGGAGGTGGAGGGGAGGTGGGAGGAGGGTGGGTAGGGGAGGAGGGGGTGGGTAGGGAGGAGGAGGAGGGAGGAGGTGGTAGGGAGGAGGAGGAAGAGGTGGGTGGGGAGGGAGGAGGA
>NW_024733231.1:1138670-1168670 GCF_018991925.1 Homarus americanus
CAATACGTAACACTAACACGGCTTTAACACTGGTCAATACGTAACACCAACACGGCTTTAACACTGGTCAATACGTAACACTAACACGGCTTTAACACTGGACAATACGTAACACTAACACGGCTTTAACACTGGTCAATACGTAACACTAACACGGCTTTAACACTGGTCAATACGTAACACTAACACGGCTTTAACACAGGTCAATACTTAACACTAACACGGCTTTAACACTGTTGGGGTCCCTAATCTTCAGGTGATCCAAACTTACTAATAAAATCCAAATATTAATTATATCCACCACCTGCCAAGCAACAGGTGTATTATAAGACCTCAAACGAAGCACCACCTATCGTTAACACACACAGGAGACAGTTCAAGGCTTTTAACACTACGACTAACAGCATAAGAGAGCAATGTTATCACCAATATCAAACAACCACACACCACCACACACAGCCACACACCACCACACACAGCCACACACCACCACACACCACCACACACAGCCACACACTACCACACACCACCACACACAACCACACACCACCACACACCACCACACACCACCACACACAGCCACACACCACCAAACACAGCCACACACTACCACACACCACCACACACTACCAAACTACATCATATATATAAGTCAGGCCGTCGTGTCACATTAGCATTAAGCATTAAGTATATCTGTATCAACCCGGAGTTTTATATTTCTTTGTATATATTTCTTTGTAGGAGTCCAGTCATCACAGCCATTTTAAGAGTGTGTTTGAGATTATCGTCTCATTTTATTTATAATTTTCACTGTGTTTTTGTTTTGTTGGGATTGTTTTCGGTGTTTTCGTCATATTGCCCCCATTTACGTGATATCTGGAAAAAAATGATTAATCAATCTCATCCTTAAATAAACCACTAATATAAATCTTTACAACGTATGATAATCCATTTTTTTTTTAACAATTTACAATACATAAGTCACAGCCCAATTTTACCCCACCCTTTATAAATTCTTTTAACTGAATATATAACAAAAAACCTATCATGGATTTTAAGTATCGTGTTAAAATATTGCGACATAATTCCCATATTTTGACAAATTTTTCCTATCATAAATCTTCCAAGGGAGTTTTACCTCTCTTCCCCAACCTCATCCTGATGTACTGTACCTGAACACTCGTTACCTCTTGGCAGTAATGTGTTAAGAGATACGACTGTGAATAACTGGTGAGCAATAAGACATAAAAAGGTTATTTTAAATTATAAACTGAAGTGAGATTGGCTATTATTATTATTATTATCATTATTATTATTACCGATATTATTATTGTTATTACTGTTATTATTATTATTATTACAACTAAAAATATCTAAATCATTCCTTCAAATCAAGAAAATATCGACACAATTAAAATATAAACTAAACAAAACACACAACTAATAAAACACTAAATAAACACATTAATCTGTCACTGTAATCATCATCGCTATAATGATGGGAATTTCCGGCAGGAGGGCGCGTCTGGTATAGCATAATATTGAATCATCATAGGTACAGTACTCTATTAACATTTACACATATGTAAGAGTGAGTCTGTGTCTGAATCATTAAGACAACGTAAGATTTAGTGTGTGTGAGACAGCCCTCCCCCCCACGCGCTGGTCGGGACATAGGGCGGGTCAGTGGTGTACCTTGTGTTACAGATAGCAAGACGTGTCCATCCCCACCACCAACATCTCTCCATCAAGGTTCCTTCCCTGCACTCTGTTATCCTGAAGGTCATTGGAAGAAGATGAACAAGAAGAAAAAATGAAAGAAGAGAAAAAGGGACGAGGATGATGAGAGGTAGAAAAGAGGAGGAGGAGAAGGAGAAGACAGAGTGGGAAGAAGAAGTAAAAGGAGGTGGTGGAAGAGAGGAGAGGAGATGTACTGGTAAATGTCAAAGGTGATCCAGACTGCGTGTGTGTGGTAGGAGGTGAGGGCAGGTGAAACACAGTACTGGCGACGAAACACAACAACTCAAGCCTCAACTCCCAACACACTATTACACTTGAGGTTAAACTTTTACAAGAAAGATATAATCAAGACTTGGATGGTATTCGCTTTAAGTTCATAGGCTTACATAATACAGTATATTGTTTCGGTGTTATTAACCATATTGTCCATTAGTTTGAGATGAGTATTACAGAGTGGCGCAGAAGGTAGACAAGGTTAGGTTAGGTTAGGTCAGGTTAGGTTAGGTTAGGTTAGGTCAGGTCAGGTCAGGTCAGGTCAGGTCAGGTTAGGTTAGGTTAGGTCAGGTTAGGTTAGGTTAGGTTAGGTTAGGTTAGGTTAGGTTAGGTTAGGTCAGGTCAGGTTAAGGGTGTATAACGTTGTGCGATACTGTTTTTATAGGTGTGTGTACAGGAGACGTTAACAGTATTTAAAGGACCAACGTTTCTTGTACCATGTTAACTGTGAACCTTCAAGACGCCCCCAAACCTAATCTCATCTAACTTAACCTAAACTAATCTAAACTATCCCATATTAACCCAATCTAACTTAAACTAAACAGACCTAATCTAAATCAGCCTAATATAACCTAAATTAACCTAACCTAAACTGATCTAGCCTAACTCAACCTAAACTAACCTAACTTAACATAAATTGACCTAACCTAAATTTACCTAATATAACTTAAATTGACTTAACTTAAATCAACCTAATATGACCCTATTCTAACCTACCTAACCTTACATAACCTTACTTATTATTAGCCTAACCTAACCAATCTAACCCAAACCATTAACTCGACCTAACTACCAATCACGAGAAGGAAAAACTCTCCACAATAAACACAAAATATAAACTGTCATAATACAGTGATAAGTTTTTCCTTCATTAAACACAAACGAATATAAATGATTGTAATTCCAAACACAATTAATAAATAAATAAGTAAGTTAATAGGAGTAAACATACACACAAAAAGTACAAAGGATTAACTTAAGATATAATTGACAACCTCATCTTTCTTCATTAATATAAATTAGCTTAACATATAACACTATAGTGCCCCCGAAAAGAAAACGTATACTCAGGAAAGAATCACAGGGGATACTCACCCTTAATGATCTCGTTAAGTGATGCAATATAGTGGCACTCGAGGGACGCCAACCTGGAGTCAGTAAGGTCGACAAGCCCCAGACTTTTATCAGGGACATTCATCTTTACGTCAGGTATTATGTAGCCACTTACCCGGTGCAATTTAGATAGGTAGTGATTAGTATCTTAGAAAATAATCCCGAATCAGAGTGAGTCGAGCAGTGACGGACGAGCCGATTATATGAAGACATTACACATAACCTCATTAAGTGATAAGAGAATAACAGAGAGAGAGAGAGAGAGAGAGAGAGAGAGAGAGAGATAAATAAACGAGCCAATCTTAATGTCTGCCCTTAAGTAAAATTGTACTAAAAAGCTGTTCACATTAACGTCAAAGGGATTTATGCTAATGACACGTCTAATCAGAGCTCTCGACTCTGTAAACAGCAGGTAGGGATAGATCAGTAGCGAGGGGCCGTGTGGTCTCAGGTGAAGTGGTAACTATGGACGATGTTGAGACGAAACACAAAACTAAGAAGACACAGGATTCATTCACCCTATATACTGTTTATCATTTAATTATCTTTCTCGGTCAAACCTTTCATCCACTGTCTACTTATTTTCTATTCAACTTGTTTATAGTCGCCACTATTTCTTGATATCGTAAAAAAAAAAAATCTCAAGGCTGTCTGTAACTCCCACGAGGGCCAAGGAATATACCACAGGCGGTAAGTATTTCAGAACCTCACATTGGGTTGGCAGACGAGATAAAAAAAAAAAAAAAAAAAAACAAGAGATAACTTTTATTTCAGTAACGTTAAACTATGCCCAAGTCTTTTTCTGACGAAGGTGTGTCTCAAGGCTCGAGTGTGGGCGTGGTGAGGTTCCCTGTCTGTATCTCACGTCATCTTAAAGTAGAAACAACAGCAAAAAATACCGACGAGAGGATCCCCCAAACCGCTGGGTCGGCCTCCATCACGAGATAGCCTCACAGTGCACCACATAAAGCCAACCAGTTTTTTTTACTACGGAACTTATCCTAGGTGTATCGCTGAACGTGAGAGAAGCGATGACTCGGAACACGTCAAAAAATGTCACAACAAGTCACAACACGAGCCCACACGAGGTCTACACATAGGCAGGTGACAAGCGAGAATCATCCAATTATGGGACACAGATAACCTGAATCACACCTGAGACACTACAATTAATCAATTTAAGGGAGATTATTCAAATAATTCACACTTGACTGGTCAGGTGTATCCAGTTGTTGACATAAGAGTTGTGATTCACACCTGGACAGTCAACATCAATTACCAGGCAACTAACACTCATACACAAGACCAAACCTTCATACCCAGCTGTTAACGACTCATGAATCTTGTTGGTAAATGAAGATGTGAGGATTATCTACCTGGTCTTAACTACCTATATCTAACCAAGGGGACGAGTCTTGGTATAATTTTCGCGTTATTTTTGCATATAAGCTTAAGTCAACAATTTAGGTGTACTCTCACAACTGTTGTTATCAGTATAATCCACTCTACGAACTTTGTGTGTGTGTGTGTGAGTAATCCCTAGCTCCTGGTTATGTACTTGTGATAAACCCGAATAAAAAAATAAGTTCGGATAATGGTAGTGCCTTTAATACGTTCACAATGGTAAAGTTGACCATAAATTTAGTTTTTTTTTTCTCTCTTCATTACAGAAATAGACATAACCTAGAAACACAATAACAGGGAAATTTATGCCTACAAGCGACAATTCTTCAGGTTTTAGGGAAATTCCTTGAAACTGAAATGAGTTGAGGATGTAAACTGGCGGACGGACGGACGGACAGACAGACACACAAACTGACGGAACATTACTATCCAGCGTGACCGTCAGAATACTTATTGACGGACACATGACGGTAACTTTTAAGTGTCCCGACAACATGAACACTATACATTGTAAGTAATCCCGACCTGGATTTACTCAGACCTTTAATACGTATTTTTAAGTAATCCACAATATAAGTTTTATTTAACCCTTAGTAAATAGTTTAGGTATTACACGACAGAGATTTACATTAATTTCTAAATCCTGTATTGCAAATAAATCCACGACAGGAAATTACTGTAACTCTTAAATACTGCAAATAAATCATCACTAACTTCTATAAATACTGTAGATTAATCTATGCTAATTGTGTAACTTCCAAACGTTGCAAGTAATCCCAGACGTGGATTTACCCTGACCTCTGAATATTGCAAGACAAATCCTCCACGAATGTTGCAAGTACTCCTCCATGATTGTTGCAAGTAATCCCTGACTTAGCCTCACCGAAACCTTTCAATATTGCAAGTAAAATCCTCCATAAATATCGCAAATAATCCTTGAAGAATATTGCAATTTAAATCCTCCACGAATATTGCAAGCACTCCCCCGTATAGCCTCACCCTGACCTCTGGATATCGCAAGTAATCTAACGGAGATGGACTTGACCCCGAACAAGGTGGGCAATCGATACGACCCCTCCCTCCCGGTGACCCCCCAGACCCCGTGACCCCCAAGAAGGTCAGCGGAAATGCCCACTTGACGCTGTGAGCTAATAACGGTGATATATATTTGGTCCTGAAGGGGAAAGAAGAGGAGGAGGGAGGAGGTAGAAGAGGAGGGTGGAGGGAAAGAAGAGGAGGTAGAAGAGGAAGAAGAAGAGAAGGAAGGAGGTAGAAAATGAAGAGGAGGGGAGTGAGGGGGAAGAATAGGAAGTAGAAGAGGAAGAAATAGAGGAGGTAGAAGAGGAAGAAGAAGAAGAGGAAGAAAAAGAGTAAGAAGCAGAAAATGATGGTGCTGATGAAGAGGTAGAAGAAAAAGAAGAGGAGAAAGAAGGGGGAAAAGACAAGACTATAATAATGATATCGAAGAGAAGAAAGGAAGAAAGGACTAGAAGAAAAAGGAGGAGGAGGACGAGGAGGAGGAGGAGGAGGGGAGGAGGAGAGGAGGAGGAGGAGGAGGAGGAGGAGGAGGAGGGGGAGGAGAAGAAGGAAAAATTAAATAAACATAGGAGACTCAAAAATAGCCCCAAGAAAGGAGAGGAGGACTTTTGGCCAAGACACACGATCATACGGACATTATCGTAACCAGTGATAATCGTGATTTATATCGTCATTATATGCTAATGCCCAAACACTCATTACAGACGCTATTAATTAATGACGGCGAGGCGAGTGTTGATTGGTCGACTCAACAGGTAAATTGGGGGTTTGCAGTGAATCGTATTGTCCAATTTCTTTCAATAAATCGTAAGTTAGGATAATTTTTGGAGGGGAGGCGGTGTGAGGGGTGGGTTATCATTAATGCCTTTGCGTGTATAAATGTTGGAACTGCTGGTGTGTGTGTGTGTGTGTGTGTGTGTGTGTGTGTGTGTGTGTGTGTGTGTGTGTGTGTGTTTGTACGAATTTTAAGAGATTGTATACACTTTTTTTTTCTCAAGTAGTAACTGTATAGACAAGTGTGTGAGAGTTTAACAATGTGTAACTTTGTACGCGATTAAAACACACACACACACACACACACACACACACACACACACACACACACACACACACACACACACACACACACACACACACACACACACACACACACACCAAGTCCTGGGGAGTATGTGAGTGTGTGTGTGGAAATCAACAATGAATGTGAACGTATTCGTGTGCCTGTGTAGGATGCAAGAGTGAGTGCGTGGGTATGAGTGCGTGGGCAGATCCGTGTATGTATGTATGTATGTGTGTGTGTGTGTGTGTGTGTGTGTTGGTCCTACCCACCCTGGGCGGGGTCAAATATGTGGGGAGAGTTTTTGCGTGAAATAAACTGGTTCTCTCTCTCTCTCTCCTTCCCCGAGTCACTTAACCTTATCTAAATAAACCTTAACCCTTACACGGCGTTGATCTCAGAGGCACTTCGATTCCCTTCCCCATCACCCTCTCCTCTTCCCCATTCTTCCTCTGCCCTTCCCTACACACCCTCTCCTCTTCCCTACACTCCCTCTCCCTCTGGTTCCCCTACGCTAACTCTCCCACTTCCCTTTCCCCACAGCTTGGCCTATACGCTCAAGCTTAACGGGATCTATGTCTGTATAATAGTATGTGTAAGTGTGTTAACCAAGTCTGTATGTTTCTGTTGAGTGTGTGTGTGTGTGTGTGTGTGTGTGTGTGTGTGTGTGTGTGTGTTTGTGTGTGTGTGTGTTATATTTCACGCTCTATTTGCTAAGTTAAGAGAGCATAACCACAAATACGAAGATGTAAGTTAAATTATGAAAATAAACAAACACACACACACACACACACACACACACACACATACACACACACACAAAGAGAGAGACAGAAAGAGAACGACAGACACACAGACAATCACCATCATTAACTACCCACGTCAGAAGCTATATACGACCATCATACGACTCAGCTTCAGTAACAATATTAACCAAAGCTAATCCAGGTCTTGGCAATGAATAAAATAAAACTCCTAATATTTTGGTTTTGCTGGGCGTGTTTTATATCGTTTTTTATTTGTTTTTTTTCTTCCAGGGAGTAAATGCCTGTATGTGTGGATGGATGTGGCTATATAAGGGTAATCGTGTGGAGGCTACGATTTTCTGGCCTGGAGTGTTGAGAATTGTGTTATATTTTGGGTTAGTGTTGAGGTGTGTTGTGTGTGTGTGTGTGTGTGTGTGTACCTGTGTGTGTGTGTGTGTGTGTGTGTGTGTACCTGTGTGTGTACCTGTGAGTGTAAGTGTCTGTCTGTCCGTATCTCTGTCTGAAGCCCATCTCACACACCTACATCTCTACAGTATACGAGGGGTACTACTGTGACCCTCTTACCCCACGAGATCTGTCATTTAAACCCCAACACGAGATTCTGTCCCTCCTGACCCCCACTATAATTGTCCACCCTGTAAGGACTTTTAAGATTAGGAGAAAAACCAAAACATCCCCAACTCGTTTCCCTTGACGTTAGTTGGGGATTTTCAACCTTATGATCGCTGTGTTTAAGGGTGTTAATCTTGAAGGAGCGGGTTCCTCAGGTGTACAAAAACAAGTTGATAATAAAATCGGATACATTGTGGATCATTAGCCTCGATTTTTATACCTTTGGGGACATTCTGAGAGAGAAGAGAAAGATTAAAAGGCCAGGTAGAATAATATCATCAAGACAGGTGCCAAGGTGAGGGATGGTCAGGTACAGTAATTACCATATTTGATAACATGCTAATCTCCTCTAACTGCACGAACACCTGTCTTAGGGTAGTCAAGGTGTGGTGTTCACAGGTACGAAAGTTATATTCTCTTTCTTTAAGTAGTGATAACAGAGCGTATTGAGCCACTAGTCAGGGTGTAATTTTGTCGCCAATTTTGGATTTCGTAGATCTTATGTGAGGCAATTATTTGGGTTCTCACGTTTCCATATTGTGTGAATACCTCTGATAGTTTGAGTTCTGGAAAATATTTGGTTAGGTTAGTTAGGTTAAGTTAGGTTAGGTTAGGTTAGGTTGAGTTTTGTTGGGTTGGGTTATATATTAAACTGTAATTATTTGTCTCGCCCGCCTTTCGTGATCTGACTGGTAGTGCTGTATCTCGCACATGAGGGATACAACTTTTTTTCTCCAGTGTGTCTTGAGGCCACACGATTACCTTGGCCACCTCTGTATTAAGGCCACACGATTACCTTGGCCACCTCTGTATTAAGGCCACACGATTACCTTGGCCACCTCTGTATTAAGGCCACACGATTACCTTGGCCACCTCTGTATTAAGGCCACATGATTACCTTGGCCACCTCTGTATCTCAATATACCCTAAATTAACCCACACCTTACGATAAACACCTGATATAACGGAGTCTACCTTTAAATCAAATCAGAATATAACGAGTATCTAAAGCATATTTTCCAGTATATAAACCACCTGATATAACAGAATATATCGTGATATATCGACTCAATACAAAAAAAAAAAATTCCAAAGCATAATCACCCTGATGTACTTTGCGTCAATCAAATTATAACATGATATCTTGTAGCATATCGAGTCTTCAGGGTTTAACATAGAGTATAATCATGCTAAAGATCAGAGAGAAGTAACACAACACCACACACCGAAGATATCTCGACACTATCACGTCTAATAATCACGTCTATCATGTTATCAGTCATCATCAGGTGCCCAACACATCACGTCCATGATCAACTACACCTCATGTATTACTAACCTGTTAAGTATATGTACAGTCTATCATGTTTATAATGTCGATGCTATCCTGTCATTATCACGACATCTATCTCGTCTAATCTGAGTGTCCTACTGTAATCTGAGTGCTTAATAAATCAATCTTGCGTAATCTGAGTGTCCTCCTGTAATCTGATTTCTCAAAACACCAATCTAATCGAATCTGAGTTCCTAACATCTCTATATTCGACTAATCTCCATTACCTAATCCACACTACTAAGATCCTATTCCACTTTATCAACAATACCGAGAATCGTTTCTAACCAACTCCCCAAATCTCACCTAATCAGTTCCAATCATCGTTCCAAACATAACTATTCCCATCCAATCAGTTCACAATCTATCCCAATCTCTCCCTACTCAACACACACACGTTACGCTTAGAGCCAAATCCAATGTGTAAATCATGTGCCTTCATAGTGATCTAAATCTATGCTTATGGAGCTTAACTGAGCTTAAACAGAGCTTAAAACTCACCTCTGGTCCATCAGCCAAGAGTAAGGAGGTGTTGACGTTGGGTGGAGAGAGGTGGTGGTGGTGTGTGTGTTTGTGTAGTGTGAAATTATAGTTTATGTTCGATGCCAGTGGGAGGAGGTTGGTTTACATGTAGTGGGTAGTGTCTTTATTATACGTGTGTGTGTGTGTGTGTGTGTGTGTGTGTGTGTGTGTGTGTGTGTGTGTGTGTGTGTGTGGCATTAACCTTTCACAAATATTCCCCTCGAGTGGCAGGGAGTTCCGCACAGTGTTAGTCAGAAAAAACACACTGTGGCAGGGAATTCCACACAGTGTTAGTCAGGAAAAAAAATTGCATCAACAACTCTATCGGGCAGTGACAAGCGAAAATGTCCAGATAAAACGAGGATAAATTCTATTTAAACCAAGAGAGTCCGGATAAGACATGGATAGGTTACACTCAGACCAATAAAGTCCGGATAGGGAGAAAATAGGTCAGACTTAGCCAGGTTTTGCTCACAGCGCCACAGTGGTCTTGGGCGGTGGGTCTCTGTACTTACTATATCTTGCCGGACTTATCAAGGCGGCAACCCGGGGCTTAAGACCAGAAGCACCAGCAATATTGATAAAAAATTGATGACCGCAAAATTAAATTGATCTTCGGAGAAAAAAAGTTGTTGTGGTAAATTGTCAATTATTGTTATGAAATCGCGGGAAATGATTATTTTTTAAAACAAATAATATAAACTAGATACGGTATTTTGTATAATGTATATAAAAACGTATAAATAAATTGCGTGAGACTATACTTTTCATAGGCAATTACAGTGAAGGAAATGCGCGACATATCTATAAACTGCACAGTATTTTTCCCACATATCTAACAATAATAATAATAAAAAAACATACAAGAATTCGTCCTTGTATAACACAATAACGTAAAAAAAAAAAGATACCATCCTTGAAAAGCTAAATATAAAACCCATCTACTGCGCACACCATTCTGCGCAACTGACACACCCACCCCCCCAAAAAAAAAAAAAAAATCGCTCTCAACCACCGACTTCAACTCCTCCCTCCCTTCTAAACTACATACCGAAACTGCAATTGATAGTCACCGAAGCTTAATAACAATGCCGAGTACATTATGAGAGGTGAATATTGACCTAATAAACAGCTTCCATTATACACGTTGATGAAGCGACTGTACTGTACCTTCAGGCACCATCTGGCCACTACTACCAGGGGCTCGAGAGAGAGAGAGGGGTGATCTAGTACCGCCGGCTATGGTATCATGCATGTATCCGGCTTCACAAAGATTCGTATGTTTTTTATATCCTATTAAGGTTTCTCATACCGTATTTACACACCTATGAACGATATGTTTCACTCCTTGAACTGACGATGAGAAAATGGCATCAGGAGGTGGGTGGGGGGTAACTTAGGTAGAGTGGCAGTGTGATTATGACGCCATCTTTTTATATCGTAACTTTAGTGAACTCAGTACATGGACCATGGGAAGATAAGAGTATTTTACCGTAATATTAACCAGTCCTAACTTAACCTAATCTAACCTAACCTAACCTAACCTAACCCGACCCTAACCTAACCTAACCCGACCCTAACCTAACATAATGCGACCCTAACCTAACCCAAGGAGCTTTTGAGTGTTTGATTATATAGGTGAAATAAGCTGGGGTGTCTAATCTTCACGTCTCCGGTTAAGGGAAAAATATTAAAACTTTAGAGTCTTCTGAGAATTCGGACACAAGGTACATGCGGCTCTGACGTCACGACCCCGATATGTAATTACACGTCTAGAACACAGTTGACGGGCTGACGGAGGGGAGAGGTTGACGGGGAGGGGGGGAGGATGACGGGCGAGAGGATGACGGGCTGATGGACGGAAGCTGACGGGGGAGGAAGCGCGGGTGGACATTGTTGAGAAAGGATGAGTAACAAGATGAGAGAGGAGGACAGACAGACAGACAGACAGACAGACAGACAGACAGACAGACAGACAGACAGATAGAAAAGAGCCACCGACAAAGGGAAGAGACTCGGAACGGGAGACGCAACACAGGTGAGGGATACTGACGGAGGGATGCTGGGTGGTAGTGCTCACTTCAAGGCCATCACCTAAGGCACTAGCCCTCCCTGGCATCCTCCGTCACCCACATGTCTTAGCTGGGGGCGAGGGGCGGGGCAGGGGAGGGATGGACGAGGCAGGGACGTGGGCGGGGGGGGGCTGTAGGGAAATGAGTACAGGGGGGGGAGAAAGGTGTCAGGAGAGTACGAGGATACAGGTACAGTTTGTAGGGGAGGAGAAGAAAGGGGGTGGAGTGGGAGGGTAGGGGTGGGTTACGGGGAGATAAAAGTACAGTTGGGGGGAGGAAGGGATGGCGGGGATGTTAATAAGGTGTGTGTGTGTGGCTGAGTGAGGAGTAAGAGGGTATGTTGCAACACTAGAGGATTTACACACACAGACACACACACAGTGGACAAGCGTAATTCTCCCGGATGACCAACACACATACAGTACTATCAGTAGGAGCATCACAGCCACACCATTACTTCATGTATTTACTTATAAATGATACGCGTCAAGAAATAAAAACCCAAACAGGTTCTGAGACTATACAGTAATCTCCTGTGGTGGCCAGACAGCAGTGACATGGACGCAGTGGCAGCCTGAGGGAGTACCAGGGCGGGTGGTGGTTAGTGGGTGACTTTGTTTACGGTGCGCTACCACTACTACCACCACAACACAGCTCCTCGGCCATCACACATCCACCACCATGGTTACCCCAATCACGAATTATAGTTCCCGAGGGAGTTATGAAGGATAAAGAGGTAAATTATGACTAGTAATGATGAAAAGGGGATAATTAAGAGAGCGAACGAGGCGAGGACAGTATGGGTAGGACCGTCGACGCCCTGGTGTTGCGAACCATTAATGGGATTCGCCGTGGACGGTGGGCAAGGGCGTGGTCCTCCTGCACCACCTGACTTACTCCCTGATCAGCAGTGCCCCGTCGCTCTAAGTACACGGTGTCTTGATCGAGGGCAGACTGATGACTCTTGATGACAGGCCAGTCCTGGGGTGTGTTGCTGGGGTGTGTTGCTGGGGTGTGTTGCTGGGGTGTGTTGTTGTCTAGTGCCGACCCGACCCGACACGGTAACTCACACACACTCATACACGCGATCCAACCACCACCTCTCACCCAGTCACACATCTCACAAGACACAAAAATTATACAAGCTAGCAGAATTTAACACAACTGATGTGAATAAATTACATGAAAAGATTATAAAACGCAGCGGATAAAAAATAAATAAAACAGAACACACAGTAGAGATGACATTAAAAGCGAACAAAGAAAAAGAACAAAGTATGGAAGAAGAGGACGAAATAGAAAACAACCAAAGAGAACAAACTGCAAGAGAAAACAACGAAATAGATCACAATACAATAAAATATCTCAGAACATAAACAGAACAGAGTAAAGCCAACATCAAGCCACTGAGTCTCTTCTGTATTACCAACGTCTCAACATAAAAAAAACTCCATGCAAATAATATACTAACTCACACCACCTACACTACACTAACTACTGCCATCTCTTCAACGATCTCGATGTCCCCAGTCTTCTAGTAACAATCAAAGAGGCATTAATCTCTCAGACCAAAACTCTCAAAGACCCAAGACTCCACCCTGCGGCACCCCCATCTCATTCATGTGATACCAGCCTGATAAAACGACTCATTCATTCGTATACCATGCCATTCGAGAACCCGAGATGGACACACACACACACACCCTGAAAACCTAAGATGAAAGAGAGTTCACCTGAGAGACACACACACATAGTGATCTTTAAGAGAGTTCACCTGAGAGACACACATAGTGATCTTTAAGAGAGTTCACCTGAGAGACACATAGTGATCTTTAAGAGAGTTCACCTGAGACACACATAGTGATCTTTAAGAGAGTTCACCTGAGACACACATAGTGATCTTTAAGAGAGTTCACCTGAGACACATAGTGATCTTTAAGAGAGTTCACCTGAGAGACACACATAGTGATCTTTAAGATAGTTCACTTGAGAGACACACATAGTGATCTTTAAGAGAGTTCACCTGAGACACATAGTGATCTTTAAGAGAGTTCACCTGAGAGACACACATAGTGATCTTTAAGAGAGTTCACCTGAGAGACACGCATAGTGATCTTTAAGAGAGTTCACCTGAGAGACACATAGTGATCTTTAAGAGAGTTCACCTGTGAGACACACATAGTGATCTTTAAGAGAGTTCACCTGGGAGACACACATAGTGATCTTTAAGAGAGTTCACCTGAGAGCCACACATAGTGATCTTTAAGAGAGTTCACCTGAGAGACACACATAGTGATCTTTAAGAGAGTTCACCTGAGAGACACATTGTGATCTTTAAGAAAATCCAGGAACCCAAGAGAGTACCCTGCGGCACACCAAGTTCCTGAGACGAGACAGATAACATAGTGGTCGCTGAGGCAGGCAGTGTAATACGAGAACCTCAGATCAAACTCAGGTGATAACACACACTTCGCACCTGAGGAATTATTTATGCAGTTCAACAGTCAGTCATTCTTAACACCTAATATAAATAACACAAATACAAACATAACTAATTAATTCTGATACAAATTTAATATTAACTGTATTTCAGATGGGAGTTGAGCTGATGAACCACGATACCTCAGAGGAATTTGCATATATACATAACGAGTTAACTAATGGTCTAACAGCATATTACTAATGGCCTTACAGTATGAGTCTAATGGTCGTTTAGGGAGATGAGTCGGAAAGGTGTAACGTTATCATCATAATTAGTATTTACCTGTCGTTCTCCCTCGTTCTCACCGCCTCCAACACTTACCTGGAAAGATAAAAAGATGTGATTAACACGATTATTGACGCCAGAGAGAGAGAGAGAGAGAGAGAGAGAGAGAGAGAGAGAGAGAGAGAGAGAGAGAGAGAGAGAGAGAGAGAGAGAGAGAGAGAGAGAGAGAGAGAGAGAGATAGATAAATGAAGGGAGAGAGATATTGCACAGTATACATTATGTGTTCTTACATTCCATAATCCTCCAGAATTAAGAGAAAGACCTGAAAGAAAATCAAACTTACAGGTAAACATTATGTAAACATCATGCAACAACAACCTCATAAAAAACAAACAACATTCTAATAAAACAAACATCACCTGAAGAAGTTTACGAAAAATCTTGAAAGTCAACCCTCAATTAGATTCAATTTCCATCACTTAAGTCCCTCGATCCAGTCAACAAATATCTCGAACATTTTTAAAAGTGAACCATTGAACACCTGGGAACTGAGACCATCAGTTCCCAGGTGTTCAATGGTACTATGAACCTCAGCGTCAATGATGGGATGAAAGTAGTTCGTTGTTACATGCAGGTCGAGTGATTGGTGATTGGTTTCACTAACAGGTTGTTAACGTCACAACATCGGCCACACGACATTAGTTTCAGGACTCACGGCGTGTATTATAATCCACTTAGAGCTTTCATAAACTGACGAAATTATACGGTGGGGAAAATAGTTCAACTTGTGAATATTTTTGGTACAGGATTTACACACACACACACACACACACACACACACACACACACACACACACACACACACACACACACACACAGTCGTCCTCCCCAGATATCACAAAGGTATTTTTTTCCAACATGTGAGACACAGTTTTGTAATAGTGGGAAGTCCTTCACGGCTTGTCTGTTCAACCTGTCACTCCAACACAATACCCGGGGTCCTAATGGGGTCCTAGTGGAGTCCTAGTAAAGTCCTGGTGGGGTCCAAGTGGGGTCCAGGGGGTCCACAAGTACGCCAACTTTCACTCCTACCTTGAGGTAAGAAAATACATCAACCCACACCAGAGTCTCAGGGTTTTTATGACGCCATATTGATCACCATTTTTGTGTCACACCTTGAACAAGACAGTTAGACGTCCACTCAATACTACCAGACTGTGAAGAATAATTTCAACGTAAGAATCTCCAAGAACTTGAAGCTCTAATACTTGAATATATTTACATATCATCTCAATAAAGTCTTCGAAGCTCAAACATTCTGGAGTGTGACCTCTGAGATCTTATATAGGAAGGTTTATAAAAGACTCTAGTCGCTTCTTCAAGACACCAGAGAACAGGTAAATATATTGAGAGAGGTCCACCACTTCGAGAGACGACCGGACAAATACTGGTCAGATCAAGATGTCGTGCGGCTCATCGTGTGGACCAGAGTACAAATGTCTGATACGTGTTAGTCAATATATAAGTGATCTAAGTATTTAAGTTTAAGTACCATCTATAGAAATTCTCATCTCTACTTATATATAATCTATCTATAATCTAATACACAGCAGTTGATTTAGATATGTGGGTAGGTGGATACATCTTGATTAGATTAGGTTTGGTTAGGTTAGGTTTGGTTAGGTTAGGTTAGGTTAGGTTAGGGGTCAGTAGAGTGGTGACCTATTCAACCTTTACATGATTGGGTACAAGACGTATTTACCATACAATAACTAGACATAAAAATTAATACCTTGACCTGCACACACACACACACACACACACACACACACACACACACACACACACACATTATACTGAACATAAAACTTGGGTTAAGTTAGGCCTGGTAATACAAGGAGGAAGCAAAGGGCATAATTAAGTAATTAACATCAATCAAACTGACTTAAGCAACGTGAAAAACTCAGATAGTTGGTTGGGTATATGTATGTATGTATGTATGTATGTATGTATGTATGTATGTATGTATGTATGTATGTATGTATGCATGTATGTATGTATGTATGTATGTATGTATGTATGTATAAATAAAGCGTCAGAAAGAAAATAATAACACAAATTAACAAAAACATAATATCCTTTAAACAAAATAATATGTATACAAAAACAATTAACATTTTACAATCCACCTTAAATAAAATAAAAACAAAAAAAATATCCACAAAAGCACATAATCCTTTACTTTAATTACTAAACAAATAGGGAAAATACACCTTTAGCTTTAACAGGTAAGGCTAATCAATTCAAACTCTTATCACTGTCATTTTCAGGGCCAGAAATACAACTCCCTGTTAACGCGTCACCACAGGGATACCTTATATATATTCTCTATGTTAATTCCTTCACAAACCACAGAAGAGGGAAGGGAATTGTCATGTCACGGGTAGACTGTCACCGATAAGGGGTAAGGGGGGGTAAGGGGGGGGGGGGTAAGGGGGTAAGGGGGGGGGGGCAGGTTTCAGTACGTAAGGGCGGGTTAAGGGTGAGTATGTAAGGAGGGGGAGGTAAAGGGCGAGTACATAAGGGGAAGGGAGAGGTAGGAGTGAGTATGTAAGGGGAACAAGAAAGGGTAAGGAAACACGTAGGAGGAACAGGGGAGGAGGTGAGGGGGAGGGTTACACAATTGCATTACCATAGGCCACTTCCTGCCCCACTGGTGACCTGCGGTGGTCAGGTTGCAGGTGAGGAGCGTGTGGGGGGGGGCAACACAGGGCTGCTCAGGGTCACATACACTCCTGGGTTTTTGGGGCAGATGTCACGGAATTGAGTGAAGTGGGGAGGGAGGGGGGTGTGGGGAGGGGAGGGGGTGTGTGTGGAGGGAGGGTGAGGGAGGGGAGGGGGTGAGGGGAGGGAGGGGGGGGGTGAGGGGGGGAGGGGGTGAGGGAGGGGAGGGAGGGGAGGGGGGGGGGTGGGAAGTGGAATGGTGGTGATGGTGGGGGGGACGGTGATAGAATGGAGGAGAAGGAATGGTTGATGTTGGCAATGAAAGATGTGTCATAGAATAGAAGTGGAGGGGTTGGAGGGTTTGTTGGAGTTGGTAGTGGATGGAGGGAATGTGTTGTGTTGGGGAGGTGGAGGGGAGGGAGGTGAAGGAGAGTTGTGTAGAGAGGGAGGAGGGAGGGTCGTGGTGGTGGGGGAAGAAGGAGGAGGAAGAGGAGGAGGAGGAGGGGGAGGGGGAGGGTTAGGGGGTGGTGGGAACAAGAAGAGTGAGACCCAGGTGAGGTTCACACGCCCCCGTCAAACTGCCACAGTCACACCACGCAATAAAACACACTACCACCACCAGCAGGAGACCACCACTACTACCACCACCACCACCAGCAGGAGACCACCACTACTACCACCACCACCAGCAGGAGACCACCACTACTACCACCACCACCACCACCACCACCAGCAGGAGACCACCACTACTATCACCACCAGCAGGAGACCACCACTACTACCACCACCACCACCAGCAGGAGACCACCACTACTACCACCACCACCAGCAGGAGACCACTACTGCCACCAGCAGTAGGAGACCACAACTACTACCACCACCACCATCACTACTACCACCAGCAGGAGACCACCACCATCACTACTACCACCAGCAGGAGACCACCATCACCAGCACCACCAGAAGTGTTCAAGGTTGAAGCATGACATCACAGGTGGTCGTCTGAGGGAGGAAGCAGCCTTGACACCCACAACAATTATTTACTTAATAAGATCACCTACGTCAGTCAAACAAGCAGTGACCCCACCACCGGCAGGAGGAGGAGGGAGAAGGAGGAGGAGGGAGAAGGAGGAGGAGGGAGAGGAGGAGGAGGAGGAGGAAGGAGGATAGGAGGAGGAGGAAGAAGAGGGGAAGAATAGGAGGAGGAGGAATAGGAGGAGGAGGAATAGGAGGGGGAGGAATAAGAGGAGGAGGAGGAGAGTCACAGGATTAATTGTAACATCACAAATATTTGACAAAGAGGTGAATTAGTTGTAGCTGTCGGAGGGGTTAGTTGTGAGAGGCTAACACGGAGAGGAGCATAACCAGGACAAAAACATAAGGGCACAGCTGGCAGGCAAGCAGAGAGACAGGCAGGTAGGTAGGTTGGCAGGCAGGCAGGCAGGTGGGCAGGTAGGTAGGTAGTTAGTTAGGAAGGTAGACGCTCAAGTAGGCAGGGCAACATGCAAGCAGATATATATCAACACGGGCGAGAGGACAGGCTGACAGGAGGCAGGCAGACAGCAGGTAGGCAGACAGCAGGTAAGCAGGTAACACGGTAGACAGTTGGACAGGCAACCAGGGTGACAGACAGACAGGCAGTTAGGGAGGCAGGCAACTAGACAGCAATAAGATTTTCTCGGTACACACACACACACACCAGTTGACCTCCTCCCTAATATACTCCTAACTTCCTAACTTAAAATAACATCGACAGTGTAGGCAGTGAACAGCGTCTGGCGTTAAAGATATAACAAGGACAAATAATACAAACAAAATACACAATCAGGGAAAAGTGACAATCCCACAAATTAAACAACAAAGAAAAAAAAAGAAAAAACTCAAAACCTCACCAAAAAAATTAAAAAAACAATCCCCTCCCCCTCCTCCTCCTCCTCTTTCTCTCTAAATATTTAACAACAGACAACAAAATTCTTTTTAAATTTAACGAAAAAACAAATATAAAATAAAAACTATTATTTTTTCCATACCAATTCAACTCTTCTTCAGTACACCTTTTTCCACGGTGTTCCTAACCTAACCTAACCTAACCTAACCTTTCCAATCTGCTGACCACAATTGCACACGTCGTTACTGTATACTACTGACGTCACCACCAGATTACATAATTAATTGCCTCCTCTTAGATCGTCTTATAGGAGGTAACCCACAACACGTTATATATAATTTTAGTCATTTTTTTTATATGAAGAATAATAAAAAAAGGACGAAAAATATTGAAAGACGTATTGTGGGTGCCGGACAAAAACCCCACTTGGACAAAACTCTCTCTAAACCCCACTTGGACAAAACTCTCTCTAAAACCCACCTGGACAAAACTCTCCTTAAACCCCACTTGGACAAAACTCTCCTTAAACCCCACTTGGACAAAACTCTCCTTAAACCCCACTTGGACAAAACTCTCCTTAAACCCCACCTGGACAAAACTCTCCCTCAATTATAACTGCTTAAGATAAAACACTAAATCAACCATGATAGTCATAATAAAAACAACTGTTCCATAACTAGATCCATCCACTTGACACCACTTGGGAGATAAATTGAAATTCATATGTAATGGCAAAATTTAAGTAAATAAATGTCCAACTGTGATGAAAAATTTAAGAACAGTTGTTTTTTCCACGACTTAATTTTCTGAGTTAGGTTAGGTTAGGTTAGGTTAGGTTAGTTATAATTTAAATGTCAAGACAAGATTTTTGGAGTTAGGTCAAAGTTTGTTAGTTTATCATCTATATATCATGACTAAGACGGGATTAAGGTCAGGATTTATGACTCACAATTCAGACACCATTACTGTTAAAGAGGATTTGTTAAAGGTTAAAATCCACAAGAAGAGATAATTTCAAAGTTAAAGAGATAAGTATGATATATTTATTAAAACCTATGTATAATGGCTAAATCAAAATTTTGGTAGGATTCATTAGTTAAAATCAATTTACCAATATTAAGTCAAAATTTAGGTTGGGTCTATTAATTAGAATCTATTATATGGTAAATAAATCGAGAGGCGAGTAGGAGTTATTAATGAAAGTCTAGCCAGGTGGGAATTATGACTTGAGTAAGTTTTGCAAGTTAAAATCTCCTCAATATTTAGTCATGGCTAGTATGGGTTTTTGTGAGGGAAATATGTATGGTAAAAATAGTCGAATAATTAAAGGATAAAAGACTTTTATAAATAAAGCTAATCAAACTATTAAGAACCCAATTTAACCGAAACCTAACCTAACCTAACCTAACCTAACCTAACCTAACCTAACCTAACCTAACCTTATCTAATCTAACCTAACTTAACATCAGATAGATAGATGAGTAAACAATACCTTGACACTCAGGTAAATAATGGTGGTTACAGTAATTAGCTGTAACTTACCTGTATACACTGTGACACCATGGAGATGATGTCAGCTTCACCCAGTGTAGTCCTGACATAACTTCCTGACTCATTTTGGCTGATGTTAAGTCCTTCCTTCTTTTGTGAGTTGTCATTTTATCCTGTCAACTTTCAACTTCCGTCATTGTCACCTTCACCCGTCAATGCCCGCTCTTCCTGTCACTACCAGCTGCTTCTGTCACCTTCACACAACACTTTCACTTTCTCCTGTCACTGTCAGCCGCTTCTGTCACCTTCACACAACACTTTCACTTCCTCCTGTCACTGTCAGCCGCTTCTGTCACCTTCACACAACACATACACTTCCTCCTGTCACTGTCAGCCGCTCCTGTCACCTTCACATAACACTTAGTTCTTTCCGTCATTGTCAATTCCCTCTGTTACCGTCAGCACCTCCACACACTACTGGTCAAAACACAACACTGACTACTTCACTTGTTTCGACTCTTGATCCGAACGCGACCTGCTTCGATTCGATAGATATTTACTAATTCAATAAAATCGTCATATTGACAAACTTTTATATGAATCTATTGACCACTGTTAAGCAATTTATCAACAGCTGGACCCCCACAACACCGAGTCTTCTGAATCCGAGTCGACAAGTATGAACCCAATACCGAATCCCTAACTCAACACCCAGGGTCATATCTCTCAATAATTAAACCTGATTTGTTAATAATTTATGATAATTATATTAATTATGAATATATTTATCTAAATGCAAGAAAGTGAACAATATTTCAGCAGGATTTAGCAGGTATGACTACTGTAATTATTGGATGAATTAATGACCAATATTTGAAAAGTCCAGGACAATTGTTTAATAGTTATAATTAATAATGAACATAATCAGGTTTTTTGTCTTAATAATACAGCTCTATTCTCTGCATCAGGGGTTCGGGGCTTCGTTGATGGAGGTGTTAAAGTGACGCCATTATGAAGCATTTGACGTCATCACCCAAGTTTCTCAGGTGTCGGTTTATCAAACATCAATTTGGGGAGATATAAGCCAAATTTACCCTCCTAAGATTTAAAAAAAAAAGTTAGTAAATAATAATATCTTTCTTTTGTCAACATTTGGGAGCTTAAGAGGTCGTCAACTTGGAGAACTTGGCGTTTAAAAGAAATGATTTTTTTTTAGCTATGTCAGGTTTAGGAAGACACTTGTTATTTGTGTCGTTAAGAGAAAATAATATTAACTCATCTTTTATCGTTAACTGCACTTAAAATAATCCCAAATTATTTATCATTATATACGTGTTGAAAAGTTATATTAATCCTAAATTTACATAAAAGTTTAAATTTGCCACAACCGTGTAGGAAAAAAATTACAGTTACGAAAAAATCCACCAGAAGTCAGCACAAGCCGGTACAGTAAATATGACGGCACAAAATACGATAGGGGCCCTCCCACACCTGACGTAATGATACAAGCAAACCATGAACACCACCAACGGGCCAATTATTACTACTGTGAATCGAACATTGAAAATAAAAACCAACTAAAGTCAACTTAATAACAGCTATTATAAGATGACTTAGTTAAATTAAGTTTAAAATACTTAATTTACCTTGAAAACAACGATTAATGGTGGTGTTCGTGTATAAGCGAACGTTATGTGGGTGTTGTTGACTAAGGTATGTAAATTATGAAATACCCAACACAAAACTATTCTATATTTAACTTTATTTCGCTAGATCCACCCCTTAAAAATAGCATTAACTGTACACTGTAACATCACAACATAAAACTGTCGACATGTAGCAGGAATAACGAAAACATATCAATGATGAGAGCCACTGTCTATTATAAAAGGTGAAACACAACACGTTAAGGACATCCTCCCTAGAGTGTCCACGGCATCAGGTAAAGTGAACCCACAATGAATCTGAACTCTTAATATACGCCACACCGTCGAGCTTGCCACAACATCTCTAGGATTACTAATTGACAATAAAATTAGACAAAATGATATGTTATTTTTCCTAGTTTGACAGTTGTGCTAACTTTTCTTACTTTCAGGTGGTGAAGGTTGCTGTAGGTGTGTGTGTGTGTGTGTGTGTTTTGAAGTGTATAAATTAGTATCAAATTCACACAACAGGTGGTTAACTATAAACAACAACAGAAGCACAGATGTACAAGGTAACTTAATTAACATAACCCCAGTGAACGACTCTCCTACCCTACCCTCCCCTCTCCTCTCCTTCCCACCCCTCATCTAACCCACCCCTGGTACAGTATTTGCCCACCCTCCCCTCCCCTCCCCTCCCACACACATGTATACCTCTGGCAACTACTCTATTTATTTGTCTAACTGGCTCAACAACTCCTTTGCATACATTTACAAGCTGTCAATGGAAACTCTCTCTCTCTCTCTCTCTCTCTCTCTCTCTCTCTCTCTCTCTCTCTAATAAAGTTCTTTTTTTCTATGTCATTCTTTATGCTCGCTACAAACTACATAAGTAATGTACAAAGAAACAAGAAAGCAGAGTAGGTTTAACACACAAGAGGAAGGGGAGGGAGGAGCAGGAGGAAAAATATAACAAAACTAAAGGAAGTAAGTTGTTTGTGTCTGTCTGTCTGTCTGTCTGTTTCTGTCTGTCTGTCTGTTTCTGTCTGTCTGTCTGTGAACACCAAAACACGGGGCCAGACCGAAGACCAAGGTAAGGTAAGGTAAGGTAAGGTAAGGTAAGGTAAGGTAAGGTTAGGTAAGGTAAGGTAAGGTAAGGTAAGGGTACCACTGAGTGACGACCCGTGGTACAGGGTATAATTATCCCAAGGTCAGGGTACCGGCGGCCTCACTCCTGCTGTACCCACTGGCTCCTTACGGTACAGTGATGGTACAGAAGAAGAAGAAGAAGAAGAAGAAGAAGAAGACAGAGAGAGCAGGAACATGAAAGAGGGGGGAGGGGTCCACACCTCCCAGAACCACCTCTAAATTGTGGGTTACAACTTATAAGTCTCGCGCGGGTCCAAGTACGGTGCGGGAGGCGTAAGTACTGTCCGTAGTTTGGTGGTACTATCCGGGGCTAAGGGCGGAGAGGGAGGGGGGGTGACTGTCCGTAGTTTGGTGGTACTGTCCGAGGCTAAGGGAGAAGAGAAGTGGGAACTGTAAATGACTTGGTGGTAAGAATCCGTCCTACTGGCTTGCTCTTTGCGTCTGTATGCTGGCTTGGTAATCATGTAATTCTCCCTGGCTTAGATATACAACACTCGATACTGGCTTAAGGCTACGAGTATACAGGTGGAAAGGAAGGAAATGAATACACATAGAAATAAGAATGAAAAAAAAAATAAGTAGATAAACGAATAAATGAATGGATAAAATTAATAATTACATCAATAAAAAAGGAATGAAATCTAGAAATATGTAAATAAATGGTGTAGAATATAATGAATGACTGGATGAATAATTACAGCATATAATGAATGACTGGATGAATAATTACAGCATATAATGAATGACTGGATGAATAATTACAGCCAATAATGAATGAACGGATGCATAATTACAGCATATAATGAATGACTGGATGAATAATTACAGCATATAATGAATAACTGGATGAATTAGGACTTATAATAATAAAGAAATGAGCATCTGAAGGACAGCTTGAAGTTGTATTCTGTGTTGGTTTAAAAGGATATGTCGAAGGGTGTTAAGGGGAGGTGGCGTGACCTGAGGAGATGAAGGAGAGGGGAGGGGGAGGTCTCTGTGAGCGCTGGACAGAGGACAGGAGACAGTTGCACCACCACAACACTTGACCCACAGTAAGCCTGCCACTATACTAACGTCTCTTACACTTTGAGGATAAATAAAGTGGAATATTTATATACTGTGTAAGCAATTGTTTCAGCCTTACATTTTCCACTACAGGACAGGTAATATTCACTCCGCGTTAAAACCGACATTAATAATCTATGTCAACGTTGCCGGACCAGGTAATGAGTTAAATTATATCATTGTGGTCCCAGACTACTGTGTGCACCTCACGTCTCACCGAGTACCTTAGAGGCTTCAGATTCACGTTCAGATACTCTCGGGGTTCACACCTCATGGAAAGAATTAATTGAAAACGCTGAGTGTACTAGTAGGAAATGTACCCTAACTGTACGTAATCCTACATCTTTAACCACTCCTTATCCCGTTCACCTACTCCTTCTTATTCTTCTCCTCTTACCCCTCCTTCATCATCTCCTACTCCTCTCCTACTCTTCCTTCGTCTTCTTCTCCTCTTACTCCTTCATCGTCATCTCCTCCTCCTCTACCTCCTAACCTATCCTTCATTACTATCTCCACCTCCCCCTTATCCTTGTCTATCTCCCCTTCCCCCTTTCTATCACCCCATCTTCCTTCTTCTTTCCCCTTTCTTACTCCTCTTCACCCTTACTCCCTCTCCCCCTTCTCTACCCTACTCCCTTCTACCTCCCTATTTCTTACCCCCTTCACCCTTTCTCACTACCCCCTTCCCCTCCCCCCTTCCACCTGTCCGTCCTCCAATGTCGTCTAATGTGACACTCAACAACGTCCCCTACCTCAAATATGATAATCCTCTGTTCCCCCCTCCCTCCCCTCTATCTCCCCAACCCGGCTTCCCTCCCCCCTCACCTCTCACTGTCACCTCATGACCCCTAACTTAACCTCTCCCCCCCTTCCTCATTCTTCTTCCTCCTCCTCCTACCTTCCCCTCTCAACACACTCAACTTCAAGGTCTTCTTCACTACTACCACTATCACCACCACTACCACTATCACCACCACTACCTATAACCACCACTACCACCATCACTATCACTACCACTATAACCACCACTATCACCACCACTACCACTATCACCACCACTACCACTATCACCACTACCACTATCACCACTACCACTATCACCACCATACTACCACTATCACCACCATTACCACTACAACTAACATCACCATCGCTACCACCATCACTACTATCACCACCATCATCACTACCACCACCCCCACCACCACACCACGCTTGTTATCTGACCCTGGAAAAAAATAATGAAATTCCACCGTTTTTTTTCCGTGGTCGACGAAACACTAAGATCACTATCACCACCTTCCCCTACCGGACAATACCGCCACCATCACTATCTGCTCACTATCACCCGCCTTCATTCCTCATTATCATTTATCATGGATTCCTTCACTTTAGGTTCCCCCTCCTCCCACCATCTCCACCACCATCATCACTTTCATCATCATCATTATCATCATCTTCCTCTCCCCCAATCTCACTATTATCTTCTCATACTCTTCATTATCACTTATTAAAGATGACTACCACTTCTACTTTCTTTCCACACTATTCTCACTATCATCACTATCCAAAACAGTCATCCCCACCATCACTTATCACCATCGTCAGCACACCACTGCCTAATTTGTTCCCTCCCTCACCTGGCCATGTCCCTCATTACCGCTTATTAGGGATTATGTCACCTGTGGTCCCTCCTCCTTGCCGCCTTAACTAACCCATCGTCTTCACCTGTGACACCACCACCATGGCCAGAGAGCCTGTACAGGGTGTCAGTCTGTTTGTCGGTTCTCCCTGTCCTGTCCTTGATCTGGTTCTTACCTGTTTCTGACTGAACTACACCTGGTCTACTCCAGCGGTGTCTGTAAAGTGCGGTGACAGACAGACAGACAGACAGACAGACACACACATACACAGGCAGAAAGACAGATACACGGACAGGTAGACAAAGCAGACTTGACCGATGAAAAATACACACACACACACACCGTACATACATACATACATGACCAGTGAGAAACACAAACACAGACAGACACATGACCATCGAGAGGGGTTAATCTTCAAGTAATCCAACAACTCCTAACTAAAATACTTCAACTGACAGACGAGAATGAACACCACAACACCAGGTGAGGACAAAGACTTGTTCAGGTACACACGAGAGAGATGAAATAATGGTGTTGGGTCACTCGTCAGGTTGAGACACACACGGCCACGGCAGCCTCCCAGAAGACTTAGTGGTGGGGAGAAGGAGGAACGTGGGGAGAGGTGAAGGAGGGGGAGGTAGTGGAGGGAGGTGGAGGAAGTAGGGAAGGAGAGGATGAAGGAGGTGGAGAGTAGTGTGAGAAGGAGGGCAGGTGGGAGATGTGAAAGAGGGGAGTAGAAGAGGGAGGTGAGAGGAGGGAGGAGAGAAAGGAGCGAGGTGGAGAGAGGAAGGAGGAGGGAGGAAAGGAGGGGAGAGAAGATGAGAGGAGGGGAATGGTGAAGGAAAGGAGGAAATGCGGTAGGTAGGAATAAGAGAAGGAGGGAGGAAGAAAAGGAAGGAGGAAGAAGGGGGGGTCTGGAAAGGGAAGGAGGTAGAAATGGAGAAATAAAAATATACAGGGAATTGAAGAAGAAAGAGTAAGAAAAGAGACGGGAGAAAAGGATGGATGGGTGAAGGGAAGGGGGAGGTGAAGGGGAGGGAGGGGGTTAAGACGGGAGATGAAGGGATGGGTGAAGGGAAGGGAGGGGTGAAGAAGAGAGCTGAAGGGGAAGAGGTTAAGACGGGAGGGGGGGTTATATAATAAGATCAATTTCGGTTCCTTCAAGGAAATATCGTGAGGTCGACTCTTGGCAGGCCGTCATCTTTACCGCTATTATGACCATCATCAACGGTGTGGTGGAGGTATAACGAGAACACTGGCATTATATCCATCACCACCACCCAACACTACCACCATCACCACCACCCAACACTACCACCATCACCACCACCACAACCATCACCACCCACCACTACCACCATCACCCATCACCACCCACCACCATCACCACCAACACCCACCGTCATCACCATCACCACCATCACCGTCATCACCATCACCACCCATCACCAAATCATCACCATCACCACCCACCACCATCACCACCCATCACCGTCATCACCATCACCACCCATCACCGTCATCACCATCACCACCCATCACCGTCATCACCATCACCACCCATCACCATCACCACCCATCCTGCGTCCATCACCGTCATCACCATCACCACCCATCACCACCCACCACCCATCACCAATCATCACCATCACACCATCTGCGTCATCACCATCACCACCCATCACCGTCATCACCATCACCACCCATCACCATCACCACCCATCACCGTCATCACCGTCATCACCATCCACCACCCATCACCACCTACCATCACCGTCATCACCATCACCACCCATCACCGTCATCACCATCACCACCCATCACCATCTACCCATCACCGTCATCACAAAGTCATCCTGTCACCACCCATCACCGTCATCACCATCACCACCATCACCGTCATCACCATCACCACCCATCACCGTCATCACCATCACCACCCATCACCATCACCACCCATCACCACCCATCACCATCACCACCCATCACCACCCATCACTGTCATCACCACCCATCACCGTGAGCACCATCCCGGACGTAGCTCCAAGTCAATCATCTCCATCTGGGTCTTATCCTCATCATCATCATCGCCATCTTCATCAACCACTTCCATTCCAGCCTCACTCCTTGATCACCACCACCAAGTCGTCATCATCATCATCACCATCACCATCATCATCATCATCATCATCTCCCACACCGATATAACTTTGTCAGTACAGAGGAATTGATATATTCAACTAAAAACAGGTAAGAGAATGACATGTTTATTTACGGTGATAATGGAGGCTTGGGGGAGGCTGGAAAGATTGAGACGTCGAGGAAGGTTGGTCACGTGAGGAGCGACAGTCGGAGTGTTAGGGGTCGTGAAGTGACATCTGAGGGTGACGAGTCCTCTGCCATCACCAAAAGAAGTTAAGGTGAGGAATATGAAGAGAGGGGGAAGGATAGACGAAGAAGAAGATGAAGAAGAAGAAGAAGAAGAAGAAGGAAGAAGAGGAGGAAGAAGACCAAATAAAGAATGGAGAGGGAGGAGTGGAGTGTGTGTGTGAGGGCGGGGGCATATGTATCATTTCTTGCCATGGAAATAACACCAATGTACCTCATAGCCAAGTAGAAAACTCTGTGGTTAAGTAAATATTTCCTAGCTAAGGGCGGGAGAGGCGTGTTTACCCATCTCTCGTCTCCCCTTCAGGCAAGAGACACGTGCACCTTCCCTCCCTCTCTTGACTATAGCAGGGTCGAGGAACACCTGTGTCCTCCCTTTAACGCTCGGGTGAATATGGGTTCATCCCTCCTATCCAATTACGGACAGGGAACACCTCCACCTCCTTTGCTACGGGGTGATGGAGATCTGCTCACACACCCTAAACCCCAGCCTGTACACATCCCTACAGTTACTCATGACACATCCTTTACACTACACACACACCCCAGCACGCACTCCCACGCACACTCAGTCATGATGTGGGTCAGTTGAGACTTCCTGGTCCTCCGACGGAACCGCTGGAGATCATGCTGGGTCGTGATCCCCAAGCATGCCTCGGGTTGACCTCTCAAGCACTGCATATGCATAACTCTCATACACTCGCCCTGTCAGCCCTCATGCCACATGCAAGCGGGATGGAGTTGTAGGACACGGCGCAGGAAACGAAGCTCTCAAGGGCCTCTAGGTGGCTGAGTCCTACCAAGTCCTGCATTCTGTTACACACACACACACACACCTATACACCAATAAAACACTCCCTCCCTCCTCCTCCCCCCTCCGAAAAGAGTTCATCCCCAATTACACAGACACAGGAGGCTAATTTACGATCATTATTTCCACATGATTCTCTCCTTCGCTCAAGGTCACTGAGATGTTCTAAATATCTTATCAGAGGGAGGGAGGAAAAACACTTAGATTCCTGGACTATCCAATTAATCGGACGCCACAACTACTAGCGAGGCGACTCAACCCTGACTTTAGTGGCATTCCATCTCTTTAATGACTTAATTAAGCAGGATTTTGAGATAGAGGGGGGGGGCGTCTGGAGGTGTGGGGGAGTCAGGGGTGACAGTATGGTAGACTAGAAGGACAAGGAAGAGGAGGAGAAAGACGAAGAAGAGGAGAAGGAAGAGGAGTAGACGAAAGCAGAAAACGAGGAATAAGAGGAGTGTGAATAATTGAAGGAGGTAATGGGAGGAGGTGACGGGGAAGAGAGATGGTGGAGAGTGGGGAAGAAGTCTGGGATCGTGGGGAGGATAAGGAA
>NW_024733231.1:1173670-1204850 GCF_018991925.1 Homarus americanus
CAGTCAACCAAACCAGCCAATCAGGAGCGACATGCACACAGGCAGGTGAGTCAGGTAAACACCAAGAGAGTACTGGACCAGATGGAGGGGTGGGCGGCAAGAGAAGGTGGTGAAGGAAGAAGGAAGAATCGGGAGAAAGAATGATAAGAAGGTAGTGTGAATTGGTGATGATGAAAAGTGAAGGAAGAGGGGGGGGGGGTTATGAATGAAATAAAGATAATGAATAAAATACTATGATAGTGAATGGAATACTAAGATAATGAATGGAATACTAAGATAATGAATAAAATACTATGATAGTGAATGGAATACTAAGATAATGAATGAAATACTACGACAATGAATGAAATACTAAGATAATGAATTCAATATTAAACTAAGTAACAACGTAAGATAAAAGCGTAGAAGGAATTATCGATGAAAGGGAAGAAAGAGGATGATAATAAAAGCGTAACTAAGATAGAAAAGAGTTGACACATATTACAAACAAAAACATTTCTTAATCTTTAAAAAAAGTATAAAGTCGCTCAATCTTTCATGGAAAACTGAAAAGACAGTAAAACGAAGTCACTAGCCAATCCTCCCAGTCACTAACCAATCCTCCCAGTCACTAGCCAATCCTCCCAGTCACTAGCCAGTCTTCCCACTCACTAGCCAGTCTTTGCACTCATTAACCAATCCACCTACTCTCTAATTAATCTTTTCACTCACTAGCCACACCTCCTAGTACTATCCAATCCATCCTACCACTAGCCAATCTTCCCACTCACTAGCCACACCTCTCAGTACTATCCAATACTCCCACAGTTTACCCTCCCACTCACTAGTTAATCCTCTTATCACTCACTACCCAACATTCCCACTCCTTAGTCTTACCTCCGCTTACTAGTCAATACTTCCACTCTCTAGTTAATCTTCCCACTCACTAGCCACATCTCCCAGTCACTATCCAATTCCCCCACTCACTCCATCCTATCACATCCCACTCATTAACCAATACATCCACTCACTAGTTAATCTCCCCACTCACTAATTAATCTTTCCACTCACTAGCCACACCTCCCAGCCACTATCCAATGCCTCCACTTACTAGCCAATCCTCCCACTCACTAGTCACTCCACCCACACACTAGCCACACCACGAGACAAACTGGTCGGAGCTGCGTATGTGAGGGAACTCGTTATAAATATGCAAATACACCTCAAGCCACTTAGGTCTGATTATCAGGTCAAGAGGGGGACGAGTTGTCACCAATGAATATGTGTAATTTCCTCCTCTGGTATTAAGAAGTTACCCAGATGGACCCTGAAGTAAACGGCATCTGGTGTTTAAAAGTGTCTGGTGTTGAGGATTTGAGAGAAAGTGGTGTCTGGTGTTGAGGATTTGAGAGAGAGTGGTGTCTGGTGTTGAGGATTTGAGAGAAAGTGGTGTCTGGTGTTGAGGATTTGGGGGAAAGTGGTGTCTGGTGTTGAGGATTTGAGAGAAAGTGGTGTCTGGTGTTGAGGATTTGAGAGAGAGTGGTGTCTGGTGTTGAGGATTTGAGAGAAAGTGGTGTCTGGTGTTGAGGATTTGAGAGAAAGTGGTGTCTGGTGTTGAGGATTTGAGAGAAAGTGGTGTCTGGTGTTGAGGATTTGAGAGAAAGTGGTGTCTGGTGTTGAGGATTTGAGAGAAAGTGGTGTCTGGTGTTGAGGATTTGAGAAAAAGTGGTGTCTGGTATAAATAAATCAAGTGAAAATTTAGTCAAAGGAAATGGTTTGGTATTAAGAAATCGAAAGAAAATGCCATCTGCTATTACTTAGTTAAAAGAAAGAAGCACAAAGACTGGTTTTAAGTAGTCAACAGAAAACGAAGGTTGGTGTTAAAGAATCAACAGAAAATAGTAAGTATCATTTAAACATTAAGAAGGTAATAAGAAACGGCCTCTAACATTAAGAAGTCAACAGAAAACGGCGTCTGGCATTAAGAAGTCCATAAAAAATGTTAAGTTAAATTTTTTTTAAGTAGTATTAAGGTGTCAACTGGGAAGGCCTTGAAGAAGACGACGTGAGTGTCTTGTGTCGCATCACAAGTCTTGACGACCTTCTCTAGGGGCCCAGACGTCCTCCTGAGGCTGTCGTGAGACGTGTAGACTTGAAGGGGGGGGGGGAGAGGAGGAGGGAAATAAGAGAATGAGACATAGGTGAGAGAAGGAAGAGAAACAGAGCGTAAGAGGGGGAGGAGAAAGAGGAGAGGTAGATGATGGAAGGGAAAGGGGTAGAGGGGAAAGAGGGGATTTTAAAAAGGAGTGGAGGAAAGGGGAAAAAAGAGGAGCTGAGGGAAATAAGAGGAGAAAGGAAGAGAGAAACGGGAAAGAAGAAGGAGAGAAATATATCACCACTTACAGGGGAGTTAAAACCATAACATTACCTCCTACAAAAGCCACAACAAACATACTGTATATCCCCTCCTACAAAAGCAACAACAGACACCTACAAAGGAGTTATAACCACAACATTACCTCCTACAAAAGCAACAACAGAAACCTATAACCACAACATCACCACCGACGTACACCTTAACAACAAAGGCAGGCCCACATATATCCTGAGTTAATTTCTTATTCATCCATGTCAGGGAGCGTCGAGCAAACACCCACGCCCAAGGGAACGAGAAGGAGGGAGTGGAGGGGAGGGTCGGAGGGTAGATGAGGGGGAGGGGGGAGGAAGAGAGGGTTGGAGGGGCGGAGGCGAGATGGAAGGGTAAATGGCACAGAGAGAGAGAGAGAGAGAGTATACAGCGAAGAACCCAACAACTCGCCTTTAGGAACCTCACCTGATCAATCATCGCTGGGAATATTTTTACGTGAATCGCCCGGTAATGTGCCGTTACGCCCAGCAAAAGGTCCCGTTGTGCCAGGGCTGACGTGATATCCCACAGTAAAAGAGTTTCCTGTGATCTTGATAACCCACAACGTATAACAGTCTTTTCCGCATCTTACATGAACTCTAAGACAAGCAGACCGACTCAAGGGTGAGACTCTGTACATAAGGTCATTACGAGTCTAAATAAGAACACCCGGCTTATCGTATTCCTTCCTGTAGGTCACTGGCTGTAAAAAATCCTAAACGCGCAGAGAAATACATTCTCCGTTACTGTTCAGGCTAAGACGTGTAATGTACCGGGAACTCGGCATGTGAGGCCAGCTGTATAACAAACACTGCTTAAGTTATACCGGGTTGTGGCCTTATATAAACAAGCGTTCTTCTCACCCTGATATACCTCAACAAATAAATCTTCTAGCTATCACGTTATCCCACAACATAACAAACATTCATTCTTACTTTGACATCTAGAATTATCAGTTTTATCGTTATCATGATGCTTCTTAATTAAACAAGTCTGATATCTCGGTATTTACCTCAGAGGAATACCGTACAAGAAATAAGTCTCCTCGCTATCATGTTATCCCACAATAGAGCTGTTTTTCCCACCGTGATATCTCAGTGCTCTCTTCTCAGCGACTCTCTACAAGGAATCAATTCTCCTCGCTATCGTGTTATCCCACAATTATGTACATTTAAGTATATTTCCTGTAGCGACAAACTTCTACTTCCGTACAGCTTCACGCCTCAACCACGATGATCCTGGTACTGCCACCTAAGACAAGTGTGTAATGACAGATGAACAACACACACACACACACACACACACACACACACACACACACACACACACACACACACACACTACGTATCTTTAGCGACAAAGTACACCCGGCGATCGTGTAGTCTCAGCCACAGCGAGGGTAGCGAGAGTGTGTTCGAGGAAGTAACGGGTACTCGAGGAACCACTACAACATTTACCTATCCTCGGTGAACTGTAGGAGAGGACGACCTTCTATACCTCACATTAATGGTGGTCATTATTCTCCTCCCTGGCTTTATATACCCAGGCCGCTCGGGGGGTCAACAATTATCTCATTATTATACCCTCAGCGTCATCACTACTGGGGTATTGTGGCACGGGAGGTTGTGGAGCAGGCCGGGGCATCTTACCAACACAAGATGCGCGCCGCTATGATTTATGCTCCAGTCATATTTATGGTTTAAAGGGATATAAATGCCAAGGGGTCAGCTTTATGATATTGTTATTATGGGTTTTCATAAGGGAAGGGGAAGGAGGAGGGGGAGGGAGGCAATAATTGGTTTGTACACTAATTTTGGTTTTGGGTTCGAAAGGTTTTAAAATCTGGTCGTAGAAGTCATTTGGCATTGTTTTGTTTTTTATTATTATTTATTATTATTATTATTATTATTATTATTATTATTATTATTATTATTATTATTATTATTATTATTATTAGTAGTAGTAGTAGTAGTAGCCCTCACCGAACACATAATAGCTCAGGATGCAACAAGTGAGGTGGATACCAGCGAATTAAACAAGATTCGACCGTCCACTACGACAGAACGACAGCACGGCCAAAGTGATAAACTGCAGCAACTGATGCTGCAAGTGTCAGAGAACTTGAACCCCCAAGAAGTCGCTCGAACTGGCTAACTACGTTACCGATAAGGGCAAATGGTTTCAGTCTTAATAAACAAGAATTTACAGATGCCATTGCTCTAGGGTACGGTAGGCCTGTAGAAGGTTTGCCCTCCCAATGCGTGTGTGGCTCATCTTATGACATCGACCACGCCATGGTGTGCAAGAAAGGAGGCTTCGTGTGCATGAGACATGACGAAATAAGGGATCTCACAGCAAATATGTTGAAGGTAACCTGCCATGATGTTAGGGTAGAACCGACCCTCCTTCCACTGCACAGTGAGAATTTCCACACAGGACTTCAAACACATCCAACGAAGCCCGTGTTGACGTCAGTGCTCGAGGATTCTGGACGCGGGGACAGCGAACCTTCTTCGACATAAGGATTTTTGACCCCATGCAAACTGTCACCGTAACCTAGCTCTAGATGCTACACACAGGAGGAACGAGAATGACAAGATCAGGCAAATGGGGAGAGAATTCTAAATGTTGATCAGGGATGAGACCAAGTGCAAAATGTTTCTATGCCAGACTCGCGGAGGTGTTATCTGAACGAAAGCAGCAGCCCAGAAGTTATGTTACAGCTTGGTTGAGATGTCGACTGTCCTTCTCTCTGCTTAGGTCTGCATTGTTCTGCCTCAGGGGAACGAGAGAATCGGCCCCAAAGCCGACAACAGTTGCAGATATTGACTATGAGGCTACAGTCACTGAATGCCGCATAGATCTGCAGCTCAACTAACTCAACACAGCCAGGGTAGCTACTTATGTATTAGGATATTTAATTTTAAGGTAATAAAATGGCGGCGAAGGTGTGGCCATTGAGGGAGGCTGGAGGCCACGTAAAAAAAAAAAAGTAGTAGTAGTAATAGTAGTAGTCTGATTTAAGGTTCATCATGGCTGGTTTTGGGAGATTTCCAGAGGAGGAGAAACAGTTGATCATAATTATTTCTATCATTACACCATCACATAATCGTCGCCTCCAGAGCGGACATTCCATATTATCTCCCTCACACCGTTTATTTTCCTCACTGGCGTCTTCCACCTTCCTCCTGCCTGTCCGTCTCTCACACCTCATTCTCTCCTTCTTTAGTCCTCACAGCACCTAATCACTTACACCATTTATTTCTCCTATCGAAAACGAGAGATAATACTGACAGAAGGTCATGGTGAAAGATCGTCTGGCGTGGCGCTCGTTTATGAAGGAGAACGCTATAGGCATCCTTGGTTGCTCGTGTTTGCTGTTTTATCATAGGGGAACTAAATTTTTCATACCTTGGGTCCCGAAGCAATTGATTATATTAAATACTTATTATCCTAAAAAACATTCCTTTACATTAATTGATATATATTGTGTTCTCTATCCTCCAACCTACGGCCCCACCACAACCAGTACTCTATACCACAACGAGCAGCCTCAACCACAACACCGCCGACGCTTCATTAGGTTTCGTGAGACCTAACCTAAGCTACACATAACACCTCTTATATACCTGACCGAGACACCTGGCAGATATTATTAGAGAATTTAACCCCACCCGCACTCCAGGTCCCGCTGACACTAGAGGGCTTCAATCTCCACATCCCTACACATCCCTACACATCCCTACACATCCCTACACATCCCTACACATCCCTACACATCCCTACATCGCCTACATCTTCTAGAGCTTCAAGTAGTACCACAGGAACATCTAACACACTCTTGTAGCCCTTCACCACACCCCAGAACCCTCTCCATTACACCTCTACCTTCTATCCTACCACCTGGGGTCCTCCGAGATCCTTCCTCCAATTCACACTCGAGGAGGAACCCCCTGACGCCTTTGTAGGGGTTTATAAAAGCCCCGATTTTCCCCCCTTTTCCCTGAATGGGTGAAAGGACTGGTGGGTGGTTATTGGGGTTAGTGTGTGAGTTAAGCTGACTGGCCCATTGTCCTCCAGCTTGTCTTCCTGGACCAGAGGACAAGGAGCTGGTCAACCCCTGCCTCCATTCTTCTTCGTCTTCACTCCTCCTTCTCCCCCAACCCCTCCCGACACCTCCTTCACCTCTTCCTATCATTTCCCTCGGGTTTCTTACACTTTCTCTGTCTCTCATTTATCCTCCCATTCTCATTCTCCCCTATACGTTCACTTCTCCCCAACATCTTCTTTACTCTCTCCCACACCTCGTTCATAGCCTTCAATACCTTCTCCAACCCTCCCCAACACCACCTCCTCCCCCTCCCACACAAACCCTCGCCTTGTGGGACACCGTGTGGTTGGTGGGTTGTTGTTGTAGTACAATGATCATTGTTGTGGTGCAGCTGAGAGACGGAGAGAGGGTTGTGTTGTGGTTGTTACGCCTGTCCTTCTCCTCACAACTGTACTTATAACTCACTTTAGGTAAGACTTTTGTAAGTGTACTTAATTAATAAGAGACTGAGCGCCGATAATTACGAAAATACCTTAATCGTAGTTCCAATTATTATGAGTATTATTATTTTTGGTTGGTAAATAAACACGATAATGATGTCTCTTTCGTTGAAATATTAAACACACACACACACGCTAGTGACTTCACTGAGTGAGGACCTGTCTCCTGGCGCTCCGCAGCAGCCAAGGTCATCACATCGACCTGTAGCTAATTTAAGGCAGTTCAGTACTTTTACGGGAAGACAGTGCGTATTTTCAAGGTGTCTGTAACTGTGAGTAAACAACTCCTGATTTATATACTGTACAGCCCTGTAAATGTATTCAAAGCATATCATTATGTCTAAATCAAATGTATACTTGATTTAGACACCGGCTGTAACTCTATTAATAAACCGTTTATTATTATTATTATTATTATTATTATTATTATTATTATTATTATTATTATTATTATTACTCACACACTTCTTTCTCCTCCTCCTCTTCCTTCCCCATTCAACCCCAGCGAAAATGCCCTTTCTTCCCCCTTTCTTCCTCCTTTCTTCCCCCTTTCTTCCTCCTTCCTCCCACTCCCTAGTTTCAATAAAGACTTGAGAATAATATAGAGTTAGAGGTTGATTTAGAACGTTATTAAAAGATAACCATTCAATTATCTACGAAATAATGATACCAGATATACTGCAATAATTAAACCCATTACCAAGGATTAAAACAATTTGTTGGGTTTAAGGCTTAAGGTCGAGGTGTTGGAGTATGTGGCTCTGGTTTAAGGTGGAGATAAAGGAGTATGTGGCTCTGGTTTAAGGTGGAGATAAAGGAGCATGTGGCTCTGGTTTAAGGTGGAGATAAAGGAGTATGTGGCTCTGGTTTAAGGTGGAGATAAGGGAGTATGTGGCTCTGGTTTAAGGGTTTACCTCCAGCCATAAAGACGCTCACAAAGAAGGCCATTAAACCATACAACTCTATGGTCTAATTATGCTCGCTACTACCACTCTATTTCTCTCTCCTCTCCTCCCCTTTCTCTCCTCTCCTCCCCCTTTCTCTCCTTCTTTTCCCCCTTATCCTCCCTTCACATTTCCCTACTCCCTCTTGACTCCATCCAAGATCTTTTTACCCCTTCCCTTCTCCTTCCTCCCTCCACATCCTCCCTATTCCCTCTAAGACCCTCCCTCCCTCCCTCAAGGCTCACCCAATATAATCCCTCCCTGCCTTATTTCCCCCTCCTTCTCCCTTTCTCAATCCCCCCCTTCTATCCATCCCTCTCCCTTCTACCCCCTCTCTCTACTAAGTACTTTCAATCCTTCATCCTCTTCTCCTCCCCCAATTGACTCTTCGCCATCTGCTGACCTGGACCACCACGCACCACCTGTCCCTGAAAGCAAATAATTAACTATCACTATTCTCTTATTAACCTTCAGATTCACAGGTCACTTTCTAATTTTAACAACCTGAGATGGAATTTTGTCTCACTAACACACACACACACACACACACACACACACACACACACACACACACACATCATCATCATCAACAACAATAATAACAACAAGTGAAACAAAATAATGAGCGTTTGTCGGTGTGTGGGTTGTAGAGGGAGGGGTGGTGAGGGGACTGAGGGAGAGAGGTGGGAGGTAAGGGAAGGACTGGTGGAGGGGTAGGGGTTGTAAGGAGGTGGGGGTTGAGAGGAGAGGGAGGGGGGAGGGGGTAGGGGAGGGAGTGTGGTAGGGGATGAGAAAGAGATGTAAGGATAGAGGGAGTAGGGGAAGAGGCAAAGGAGGAGATAGGGAAGAGGGAGGGGAGAGGGAGGAGGAATGAGTGAGGGAGTGAGAGATGGACGATGGGGGAGAGGTAGAAGAGAGGGGATGAGGGAGAGGATAAGGTGAGGGAGTAAGGCAGGGGGTGAGTGAGGTGGTGAGGTAGGGACTGATGGAGAAGGTGAGGGAGGAGGTGTGGTAGGGGGTGAGGGAGGGTAGGGAGTATGGTCGACATTTGGTCTCAGGTATACACACCTCACCTGGCTGGTAATTGATGTATGCATAATCTATCTGGGTCGGTATAGGCATCTCCTGACCCACCCTGCCTCGTTAGATAAGGGAGGAGGCGAAGTGACGGAGAGGGAGGGGAGGAGGGGAGGTGACGGGGAGGGGAGGGGAGGAGATGGGAAGGTAGGAGAATGGGGAGGAGATGGGAGGGGAGAGCGAAGAAAGGAAAGATAATCATCATACAAAATACTATTCTAATCCAGTTTTGGCTCACATTATTTATAAAAAAAAAATCTCGTTAATCTCTCCCTGTTATGAGCTTGACCTCTCTCTCACCACACCATCGTCACCACCGCATCATTAGACAGTGTTCAGCTGAGTCTTCCTGCACTTCTCCAGCTCTACAGTGTTCGATGTTCACCTCCCAACCACGCCCTACACCCCTGACCTCTCCTATCCCCGTCTCCTACAACTATCCCTGCTTATCCAACCGTCCAGTACATCTGTCCACTCTCTCTTCATCTATCCAACCTCCTCCAAAACACCCTCTGTCTTGCTTATCCTTATCTAGTCCACTATCCACTAAAACTATCCATTTTCTCTACCTAACCATTTTCTTGTTTATAATCTTAATAATTAGATAAATAAAACCCACATACGTAGACTAGAACAAACAGAACATTTAACATACCAAACAACAACAATAACAAAAAGTAAACAACGAAAACAACAATAATAATAATAAAAGTAAACAACAATAAGAAAAATAAAACAAAAAAAATAAGAGAAAACAACAACAATAATAAAAATAAACGATAACAATAATATCCCATTATAACAACAAGAGGTGAAGTAGACCCTAGAAAGCATTATAACTTTACCATAACAACAACACTCACGCTAGGACGAACACAACACAAACACTGTCACCTATTTTCCACGGAGACGAACCAGTGACTTGACTTGACTTACCTGTGCCGTGACGGATCTACCTGAGTTGACTCCCTCCCTCTCTCTCTCTCCTATTCTTGTTCCATCCCTTCCTTCCTTCCTTCCTTTCTTCTTTCTTCATATATCCTACCATTGTCCTTTCAATTTCCTTTCTCTTTCTTTGTCTCTCTTCCAGTTTATCTTCCTCTCTTAATTTTCCAGTTCCTTTTATACGTCTTGTGAACTTCCTTTTCTCTCTTCTACAAATCCTACTTGTACTCTCCCTCATCCCTACCTTACCTCCTCCCCCCATCCTTCACCACCACCATCATCACTAGGACAACCACCCACCCCTACCCTCACCACCACACCCCTATGCCTTCATCACCACCAAAACCCTCTCCTCCCTCTTCCTCCACCCCCCCATCAAACCCCTCTCCCCCACCCTTACCCTCCTTCACCATCACTACTCTGCCCCTACGCTCCACCACCACGACCACCCACCTGGAGAAGGCACACATAGGAACCTTTGTAAGGTCTCGGTTCAGGTCGTATAATTAGGATGGTTCACCTCCCTCACAGATGAGTCAATTTACTCAACTCACTTTGTCCTCAGTCCTGTGCGAGGAGGGGGGTAGGGGGTAAGGGAGGAGGAGGCAGGGAGAGAAGGGGGCAGGGAGAGGAGGGAGCAGGGAGAGGAGGGGGCAGAGAGAGGTTAGTACTAGAGAAGAAAGTAGTGGAATCATATAACCTAATCTAACCTGACTTAAACTAACCTGACTTAAACTAACCTACCTACACTAACTTAACCAAACGTACCCAAACCTAAACTAAACTAACGAAGTGAGAATGAACGATACACCATACACACTACCATACAACCACTACCCTACCATACACCATACACACAGGGACTCGGGTCATGAGAGGTCAGATCAGTACCTCCAGTCTGAGTCAACAACCAGGAATTAACGGGAACTGATTTAGTGACGCCCCCCCCCCTAACCACCACCACCACCCAGGCCTTCGCTATTGTCACCACGCATCCCCATCATCACCACCACCGGCCACCACCATTACCACCATCACTACCATCAGCCACCACGATCACTACCACAAACCACCACCATCGCTACCATCAGCCACCACGATCACTACCACCAGCCATTACCACAATCACGACCGCCACCAGCCACCACCATCGCTACCATCAACATTAACCACCACCACCAACTATCACCATTAACCACACTCACTACCTAACCACCACCACCATCACTATTGCAACCTCTGTCACCACTAACCATCTCAAAAACCATTACTACCACAATCACTGCCATTACCCTCAACAACACCAGCTAATACTAACATCACTCATCTCTATCCATCCATCCATCCATCCATCCATCCATCCATCCATCCATCCCACATCTATCCATCTATCCATCCATCCAGTCTGTCTATCATACAAGAACACAACTCCACCCCCCCACCACACACACACATAAAGGATGAAATTCATAATTACACCAGACAAATGATCTTGGCAGGCGTTAAGATACACGATGATAACCTCTAACGTATATACAACCATTACCTCTAATATCAAGACGTTATTAGCCAGGAGTTAATTAAGGGAGGGGTCAAGGAACTCTAGTAGTATGATGGTCAGCGGGTGAAGAGAGAGAGAGAGAGAGAGAGAGAGAGAGGTGGATGTATGTACTGAAGAAAGAAAGAAAGAAAGAAAGAAAGAAAGAAAGAAAGAAAAGGCGATGCGGATACACTAATTGGAGTAAAAACCTGAAGGGGAGAGAAAGAGGAAGAAAGAAAAGCAGAAATAAGCCCAGAAAACCAAAAAAGAAAAAGAAAAAAGAAGAGAATGACGGACGAGAGACGAAAAAGAAATAGAAGAAGGTGAAGAGAAAAAGAAGAGAGAGAAGGAGAGACACAGAGAGAGACAGAGAGAAAACAAGTCAACAAAATCTACAATTCCTCATTTCACAACCCAGCCTCTTCCCTCCTCCTCCTTTCCCTCCTTACACCAGGGAAGCGGGGAGGAGGAAGAGGAGGAGGAGGAGGAGGAAGAGGAGGAGGAGGAGGAGGAGGACCTTGGAAGACCTGAAGACACAATCTGGGGCATCTGCGGCGACTTGTGGGGACTTGGGAGACCGCAGGAGAGGATATCGTCTCTGAATCTACGGCCGCAAACCATGGCTGAGGACGCCTGTGTGTGTGTGTGTGTGTGTGTGTGTGTGTGTGTGTGTGTGTGTGTGTGTGTGTGTGTGTGTGTGTGTGAAAGGATAATACAAAAGAATTGAGCAATAATAAATAATAATAAGAAGAAGAAGAAGAAGAAGAAGAAGAAGAAGAAGAAGAGGAAGAAGAAGAAGAAGAAGAAGAAGAAGAAGAAGAAGAAGAAGAAGAAGAAGAAGAAGAAGAAGAAGAAGAAGAAGAAGAAGAAGAAGAAGAAGAAGAATCAACGACAAGAAGGAAAAACCTACTCAGGTGGGAGACTTCAATGAGTTAGTAAGAACCAATCTCCCTCAACAAAGAGACTTGCCCAGATTAGTTGACTGGTTTGGTGATTGGTAGAACAACTAATTGGCTAATTAACTGATTGAGTAATTAGCCAATTAGTTAGGTGAGTTATATGGCGTAAAAACAACAAAATAAAATATTACATCTAATTTAATTTAAGTGATGATGAAGGACAAACGATGATACTGACACCATAAACCATGAACCATATCTAGTAACCAGCTTCACTACTACCACCATTACCACTACTACCACCATTACTACCACTACTACAACAACCACCTCCACTACTACTGCAACCACTACCATCACCATTACCACAACCATTATCAGTGTTAATTAAACCACTATTACCACCAAACCCACCACCACTACCACAACTACCACAACCACAACCACAAACACTATCTGTCACACCCTTTGCCCTCTCATTAACCTGTCGCACCTCCAGCCTACCTGTAGCATTGCACCTACCATGATGATTGTCTCTAAACTCCACCACACACACACACACACACACACACACACTCACACACACACACACACACACCACCACCACCAAAACCAAAAAACTCTCTATTTATTTAAATGAGAATAAGAAAATACAGTTAATTTTCCTATACACTTCATCCAGTCATTTTACACACAACAGTTAATTTCCTCTGACTGTCTAAAATAAAGACCCAGATCTAATTATTTTTTTCCTTTACGCTTCACTCCTTCATTAAAAACAGTTATTATCCTGGGCGGGTCATTAAAATGGTCATTACTGTATTAGACGCGGTGACCTGACGTATTAATTGACCTGTATGTGGATGTGTTAATTACGGAGACGCTATTCTGTTTATCGTCTTTTTTTTTCTTCTTTGGAATGTAAATATTTTTTATACTTTCTAAACTACTTTTATTTATTTTTTGATGATGATGATGATGATGATGATGATGATGATGATGATGATGATGATGATGACGATAATGATGATATACTTTTAAAATATCACCATAACGTCACAATTACCATTACAATACCATTTATTTTATAATTTGACCATAGTTTAAAATACCATTAGCTAAGTAAATTAGCATAACTTACATCACCACCACTACAGATGATTTTTATTTTGCCTTCATATGAGAACTTCTTATAAATCTCTCAAGATGTCATACAAAAAATGTTGTCTACGAGTGAATTACAAATTTTCATTCCTACGTTACGAGTTTATTAAGTGTTGTGTTGACGTTGTTTCTGAAGGACACTGTAAGTACAATTGATTATTTTCTAGCTTAAATATATATATAAATAGATAGGGAGATTAATAAGGCAAAAGGCATATAAAAATTTAGTTAAGAATGGCATTATTATTTCTATTACAATTATGAATACCTACTACTACTACTACTACTATTACTACTACTACTGGAAATAATAATAATAATAATAAGAAGTAAAACAACAACAAAAACAACAGACTATTACCACCCTATAGAGAGTTAGACACACACACACACACACACACACACACACACACACACACACACACACACACACACACACATTCATCCCTAACACCTGTCTTAAATCGCCAGTGTGGTCTCGTTATAATCACTACCCTTCGCTACACACCTCACTCAAGGCTTTTATCACTAAGATCTAACACTGGCGAACGATTTACATGGATGAAATAAAGCATGATGAGAGAGAGAGAGAGAGAGAGAGAGAGAGAGAGAGAGAGAGAGAGAGAGAGAGAGAGAGGAATGTGACACCAGCGCGATACAGAAAGAATTTTGGTGGACTTTTAAATTCCTTGTATTCGTATCTTGGCTGTGTGTACGATCTGGCCTAAAAGGTGTCAGCCATTTTTCTTTTTTTACGCCTTTTTTTTTTAACGTGCCGTGTGACATTGAGGAGGGGCGTCACCCAAACCAAGTTCTCTACATTTCGACTTGACAAGGGCCTCACAACTCACAATTACCGCCAGGATGTTGCCACAGGTTCTATAGAAAGGCGATTTGGTCCCCCCTGAGTGGTTAACACCGCTGCCACCACAACAACGTCAATCACATCCGCCACAGGGCCTACACCCGCGACAAGCCTCCTATTTTTTCTCCAGGATAATCAACTCAACATCATATACCACCCCAACTTCCTCTTCCTATACGAAATACATCAAACCATACCGAATTAATTAACCCAATCTATTATAAGCTCAAGTTCACTCTGATCATAAGTTTTAAATATCAATATCAAGGGGTAGTATCAGAGACCTTTCTTGTTCATACTGGAATAAAAATAAAAGCCACCCGAGTGCTTTTTGGTGGATGTTAGGCTTGTGAGGCATCAGCTGTCTGACAACAATACCTCTTTCCAGTCTTGTTTCCCAACGTCCATAAAACCTTTAATAGTTGTCGGAGGAGAATGAAAAAAAATTATATTTTTTTCTGACACCTTTCTGAACAATATGACAGCGAGGATGTAAGATCGAGTGGGTGATAAAGAGAGGGAGGAGAAGATGAGAGGTGTGATAACGAAGGAGAAGAAGATGAGAGGTGTGATAACGAAGGAGAAGAAGATGAGAGGTGTGATAACGAAGGAGAAGAAGATGAGAGGTGTGATAACGAAGGAGAAGATAGCTATCACAATACCTGGTCGGGGGAAGTGGAGTTACATCCACTTAAGTGTACAGTCGAGGACAAAAGTTCGTAGACTGCGACCAGGAGAAATTGACTCTCTCAGCGTGAGTGTGTGTGTGTGTGTGTGTGTGTGTGTTGTGTAGTAGTGTAGGTTATGGCTGTGTAGAGGTGTAGAAGGTTGTGTAGGGTCAGTGTACAGCATAAGTGTAGGGTGTGGTAAAGTACACGTTGGGCTACAGGTGTGTAAACTACAGGTGTGTTAACTACAAGTGATGGGGGCCAGATGACCGCTGGACGGGGGTTCGCCCACCCACAGTCAAGACCATTACTCTATCTGTATTCATTAACTCACTCCCCTCACTCTCACACCCCTCCTTCCCCCTCACTCTCACCCACCCACTCATTCCCTCTCCATCACCCACTCCTTCTCCCTCATTCACCCAGTCCCTCTCCCTCACTCATCCCTTCTCCCCCCTCATTACCATCGTCTTTAGTCATCATTGTCATCGTTATCATAATTATACCTTTTCTATTGTCCGCTATCCTTACCCTTCCTTCTCTCTCCCCATATTATGCAAATTATCCATTGTACCTTGGCCTTCCTCCTTGCCCCCCCCCCGCAACAACCCCAGGAGAGTCCATGGAGGTATGACCCCCACCCACCCTCCCTCGCCTCATGAAGCAGGTGTCCTCGAGTTATGTTCTTACCCATAGAAAAGCGTCCGTTTGGAAGGGTGTCCATAGACTTAAGAATCACCTGCCTGAAGTGGATGTCCTAAAATTACGTTTATTTCCTCTTTGGAGAGAATGTCCAACCAGGAGGGTGTCCTTGGATGTACAACTCAATCTTCCAGAAAAACGTTCCACATGTCCCACTGTATCTCTAGGATGTCCCCGTCTTCACCCCCCCTAAGGAAGATGTCCCACCAGCTTCCTTCGTCGGGTGTGTGGGGGGTGTCCAAACTCTCCTCCTCCCCCAGCAGCGTGTCCCTAGCCATCCCCCCAGAAGGCTTAGTGTCCTGGGGGTCAGAGGCCACACACCGCCACCCTGACTTGTGGCCGTCCGTCGTAACTCTGTCGTTATGGCCGCCCACCCGACCAGAACGACAATAATATAATTCAATTTTTTTTTATTTATGTTTTCTCTCTTCTTCTTTTGTTTCTTTCTTCTTATTCATAATTATTTATCGTCTTGTACATTTCGCTTTTGTTTATCCTTTCCGAAACATTCATCTTCCTCTCTTCATCAACATCTCTCTCTCTCTCTCTCTCCTCATCACATTCCCTCATTCCTACCCTCCCCAACCTTCCTACTAACCAACTAACCTCCCCAGAACTCTCCCCACACCATCTCACTCCCATACGCCATCACCTCCTTCTCCCTACAACCTCCTCCCTTCACCCCCTCTTTCCCTCTCCCCAACAATCCCTCCAAATTCATTTCTCTCCCACCCCCCCATTTCCTTTCTCCCCTACCACTCCCTCCTCCCCTGTCACCCCTGTACTATTTCCCTCCCCATTTCTCCCACAACCCCTTCGCCCTCTAAAACGACAACCCCCTCCCTTACCCCCACCCCCCCCTCCCCTACCCTACCACAGTACCACCTTCCCCTGCCTCTCCTCACCACCCTCCCTCCCCCGCCACCCAGAATAACATCTTCGTTCCGTCGTGTTTGTAATTGCTGCAGTCACTCGTAAGGGGACATAAAAGAGCCCTTAATAACTGTTCGTCCGTAATTGGCTCGTTCCACTGCCAGAACCTTGAGGACAATCACGTGATGCCCGGTGACGTACGGATTGTGGTGACCCTTGTTCGGTTATACACATGTTCGATATATATATATATATAGGAGTTTTAATTGGTAAAAGGTGTTTGGTTTATGTAGAGAATTGGTTATATGGTGTTCAGATTACACAGTATTTACTCTATATCGGTGTTCGGTTTGCGTTCGATTGATATAATGTTGACTATATCGTTGTTCGGTTTATGTGTGTTCGAATTACACAGTGTTTACGTAATAAAGGTGTTCGGATTATATGTTCGATTTTATACAGGTGTTCGGTTTATACGGCGTTCGATATCTACAGGTGTTTAATGATCCACATACAATCCTAACCGTATACAGTCATATAGCCAAGGGTGAATATACACGGGAAATATATTAGCTATATACCGAGCATATCTGGACACAGTATATATACATCATAGACAAGGTATAGCATATCTAAGTTATACACAACGTATGGATAATATATACAGGGAGTATATTTGATGTATACACGGATTATGTCTCAACTAGGGTATACACACTGTCTAAGCAATAGGTTATACACAAAATACTGTATATCTAAGGCATACACTGAGCATATCTGACCTACAAACGAAGGTATACTCACGCTATACACTGTCTACATCTATACCATACACCAAGTATATCTCGGTTAATTTTACGGTGTATTAAGGCAAAAATAATTGATTTAATGCAGCAGACCACCAGGGGTCGACCTGGTGCAAAAGAAAAAAGTGACCAAGATTTTTCTAAGGCTAATTTGACGGTGCGTTCAGAACTCAACCGTGAAAATTAATAGTATTGTTGTTTGACGTCTCTGTCTGTACGCACTGACCCTTTTGTAAGTCTGGGCACACTGAATGACGTGTAGTTGTGATGTTCAATATGGATTAATGTGGTTTTGTTGTAAGAATTTTTGTCATGTTTTATTTTAATTGATATTATTATTGTTGTTATTATTATAATTTTATCACTATTGTTATTGTTATTGTTATTATTATTATTATTATTATTATTATTATTATTATTATTATTATTATTATTATTATATTTTCGCCCGCAGGCCCCGATGTGGGTCATTGACCTGTGCCCTGGTGGGTTAATCCCGAAAAAAAATAAAAGCAAATACGAAAGAAAACAAACAATAACAACAATAGAGAAGAACAAATAATAACACTAACCAAGAAGAAGAAGAAATAAAGAAACGGAGAGAGAAGGGTAGACAGGAAGAGTGTAATAACAACAATAATAAACATTAGCATAAAGATGAACACAAGAAGCCTAAGACGAGAGCTTCAACAATGGCTGCTCCGGGTAACACACACACACACACACACACACACACACACACACACACACACACACACATGGACGGTGTGAACGTAAATATATACACGTTTCCTTTCCTTGATGCCCGCACTAAGCCATTATCTAACCCACATATACAACAGGTCAGAGGTCAGAGGTCAGAGGTTAGGTTAGGTTAATTTTAAGGGGTTCGGTATTGTTAATGGTAAGTTAAGTCTAGTTAAAGTCCTGGAAAACGCACCCCCACCCTCCCCTCTCCTCTCACCCGCGGCCTACATCTGAAGAATCTCTCACCACTTCCCGTTAGCTGTCAAGATGATGGAAATATTCATCGATGAAATACCTTGATATAAGGGGGAAGGGGAGAGGAGGTTCAGGGTGATGGGATGATCAGGTAAAGACAGACAGACAGAGACAGACAGATAGACAGAAAACAGACAGACAGATAGACAGACAGAGATAGAAAACACACATACAAACATACATACACCCAGACTGACATACCACACCCCCTCCATACTCCTACCCCCCCCCCCCACCATGCCCTACACCCATCCATACCCTGCCACAACAAGACAAGGATCGTCTGTCACTAACTGGTCCAGTGATCCACCCAAACCATATATGGATTTACCCCTAATTGAGTTGTTAATGTTGTTAGGGTTCACACCTGTAATTAAACAAACCCGCTGATAACAGGTAGGTGAGGGGAGGCGTACAACTGGTCATAAATACCTACCTACCTCTTCCATACATGCCTATTCATTCCTCTCCTTTTCCCTCCCTTCCCCTACGTTCACTTATCTCCCCTTTGTCTTCCTCCCTTCATACGTTCCCTATCTCCCTCTCATCATCCTATCTTTCGTCACCTCCTTCCATACACCTCTCACCTGTCTCCACCACTCTCTCCCCTCCCCTCCCATTCTCTCACTTCACAAAAACAAATTATGTTTCTGATCGACGGATTTGGTGTTGAAGGCGAGGCTGACCAGATGACGGCAACACGATCCAGCTTTATAAGGCCAGCGACGCATCTGTTTACGTTTTTCTAACTCAATCCGGATTCGACAACCCGTTCGTCTAAAGCCCCCGCCAGCTCTTAAGTACGAAATAAGCTAATTCTTTTATTTATTTTTTTTTTTGAATGTCAAACACCTGAGATATATTAAGACATAAACAGCTCACAAAGGAGTAATCTGAGACGAATATCTCCAACACCTGTGTGAGATTAGGACATATATACTGTGCAGTGGAGTGATTTAGGACATATCTCCAACAGTGGAGTGATTTAGGACATATCTCCAACACTTAAGAGAGAGAGAGAGAGAGAGAGAGAGAGAGAGAGAGAGAGAGATAAATGGAAATACATAATATTATAGATAGATAAATATGATAGACAGAGAGAGAGAGAGAGATAGATACACACACACACACACACACACACACACACACACACACACACACACACACACACACACCAAAACATTAATATCTGAACCACGTCGATCCTCAGCGAGATAACCCAACCCTTAACATTACAGCCGCTGCCTAATTAATGACAAATTAGTTGATGGTGTCTCCTCTGGGTTATATCTCCGGTCCATTAAGAGAAGAATTTGATCGTTTAGAGATACCTGGTCTCCAATAAGGTGTCTCTGATATGGATTATTTGCCTGGGCAGGAATTAACGAGGTATTGGTGGTTGGTGGAGAGGAAGGTGAGGAAGAGGATGAGGAGGAGGAGGAGAACAAGAAGAAGAACAAGAAGAAGAAGAAGAAGAACAAGAAAAAGAACAAGAACAACAAGAAAACTACGATAACAACAACGATAACCACAAAAAAACACCAATAACAAAATAATAACAACAACAACAGGAGGAAGAACCAGAAACAAGAAAAGGAAGAAAAAAAAAGATGAAACGAAAAGAAGAAATAGATAAATAAATAAAAACCTCGACCACCTCCAATATTTACATCACGACACAAACGCACACGGACACACACTCACACACACACACACACACACACACACACACACACCAGGGTCGGTAGGTACATTGGCACTCCTGACACTCTAAGGAAGGAAGGTATAGGTCAAGTAGTGGCACTGATGACCTATGACCTACCACCAACACCTACACACAAGACAAAAGAAACTTTATATTTATTTCAGAACAGAGAAAAATTTTTGACTACATTTTCCGTTTTTTCCCTTAATTCATCATTTATCTACATGTAATAACCTTTAAAATGCTGTCATCAAATGCGGCAATACTGTACGTGTAATTTAGGGGTAGGTTAGGTTAGGTTAGGTTAGGTTAGGTTAGGTTAGGTTAGGTTAGGTTAGGTTAGGTTAGGTTAGGTTAGGTTAGGTTAGGTTAGGTTAGGTTAGGTTAGGTTTCACGGATTACGGTACCTGTTTGTGATGAGTCTGACTAAAGTATCTCATTGTATTAACATAAGGGAATCATCACACCTGTCCCATATACCTAAACCGGTAATGAAGCCTCAGATATAATGCATATTTACACTACCTTTATCATACCACCAATATATCGGGGTTTATCTACCTGTAATTTATATCGGGACTTGTATTAAATGTCACTGAATAAATGTTCTTAATCTGAGTGGGTATCTGAGTGGGTATCTGAGTGGGTATCTGAGTGGGTATCTGAGTGGCAAGGCACTGGGCGTCTGATAGCCTTAAGGTCAGCCTACAGTAAGACGTGAGAGTTATATCGGAAGGCGTGGCTGAAGTGCTGACCTCGCTTGACCAGGACAAAGGTGGAAGGAAGAGAAGGCCAACGTAACACACAAAATGATAAATAATAATAGTAATAATAATAATAAATAACAATAATAACAAAAATAATAATAAATATAATAATGAAAAAAAAAATAATAATAATAGTCACAACAAAAACAATAGACACATAACAAATATTAATAAATACCAAATAAACACAAAATATAAACAAATAAATATCTCCCACATTTCTATAACCACCATGATATTTGTCAATGTTTCTCTCTATAAAAGTCACCCTACAAACCCACCTGTTTAAGTTCTGACCCTAATCTACGCTCCTCTTTTACCTGGAAACAACTCCCATCCTCCTTAAGCAGACTCCAACTCCATATAAAGGCTTTAAAACCCCTATTGGAACCCACATCTTTCAAGTGTTTCAGACAAATCGTAGCTGTGGTTATCTTGACAGGAGTAATGTGGTTATTTCGCTCTACAGGTTACAGTGTGGGCGAGGAAGGGGAGGAGGAGGAGGAGATAGTGGTAGTGGGGGGGAGCAGGGGAGAGGGAGGGGGAGGGGGAGGTCAAAGAAAGAAATGGATGGGTGAGGAAGGGGGGTGTTGGAAGGGATGGGAAGGTGAAATGAAAATATAGATTAGTTTGGGAAAATGGGGAGAGAGCAACTGAAGGAAAGGATATGAAAATTATGGAAAGGGAAGGGCAAGGGAGAGAAGTAGTAGATGTGTGCAAGTGAGATGACGAGTAGACCTGAACAGGCGTCACTGAGAAGGAAAGACACATGTCAACAAACCACACATGTTAGAGAACAGGTGTTACAAGTGACCGCGAACACCTGTATATCAACACCAGCTGGGCTCACAGAGGAAAGGGGGTCAGACACACAGATACAGGGCCGTAATGCACGCCCCCCGTCACCCACACTCACGGCCTTGTGATGTATTGTCGTGGGCGGAGGAGGTGGTGTGGGGCGAGGGTGAGGAGGTGTGGGGCGAGGAGGAGGAGGTGTGGGGCGAGGAGGAGGAGGTGTGTGAGGGGTGAGGAGGTGGGGCGAGGAAGAAGAGGTGGGGCGAGAAGAAGGTGTGGGAAGGAGGAGAAGAGGGTGTGGAGGCAAGGAGGAGGAGGTGTGTGAGGCGAGGAAGAGGTGTGGGGGGAGAAGGTGTGAGGCAAGGAGGAGGTGGGGGAGGAGGAGGAGGTGGGGCGAGGAGGAAGAGGAGGCAAGGAGGAGGAGGTGGTGTGAGGCGAGGAAGAAGAGGTGTGGGGCGAGAAGGTGTGAGGCGAGGAGGAGGTGTGGGGCGAGGAGGAGGAGGTGTGGGGCGAGGAGGAGGAGGTGTGGGGCGAGGGTGAGGAGATGTGGGGCGAAGAAGAGGTAAGCAAACGGCGTCGATTAGGAGGAGGAAGTGATATGGTGGGATGGGGGAGGGAGACGAAGTGGTGGTGAGAAGAACTGAGAAGGAGTAAGAGGAGGAGGAGGTGAAAGGAAGAAGTGGTGGGAGGAACAGAGGAGGAGGAGGAGGAAGGTAGCGACTACCATATACAGAGTTGAGGTCACCAAGGCTTTTATTTTCTGGCGCTCAGTCCTACACACACACACACACACACACACACACACACATCCCTCTCCTCACACACAAACACACACACCAATTCATTACACCTGAGGTCGAATAAGAAGGTGTTGTGAACTTAAGTACAGGTGTGGAGGTCGTATATATAAACAAACTGTCCCTAATTGCACCTGCACTCACACCCTCACAATAATGACGCGACATACATCACTATCATCGACTCGTCTCAGGCTCCTCAAGCTGCCAGAACACCTACACCTGACCTCACAGTCTCAAAGAATCGTAAGTTAATTTGTTTCCCACCTTAAAGACTGGATATGTAATAAGAAACTGTTTTACTCACACTACGATATAAAAAAAGAAATTCTCATGTGTTCTTAAGTTATTTTTTTCCTATTAACTGGATAAATGAAGACGGATCTACGTGTCTCATTTTACACTACGGAATAAAACACAGATTCTCAAAAGGTATGTAAATGTGTGTGTGTGTGTGTGTGTGTGTGTGTGTGTGTGTGTGTGTGTGTGTGTGTGTGTGTGTATGTGTGTGTATGTGTGTGTGTGTGTATCAATTTAACTACTTCACTTAAACTACGAGATAAATATAGATTCTCATATTACACGATGTTAAAAATTTTCCTTGTTAGGTTAGGTTAACCTTTAGTTAAAATAAGCTGGGGTGGCTTAACTAAATCAAGACAGCTAGGGTAGGTATTTTTCTATCAGGATATTTAATTTACTTTTAAGGTGAGAAAGCGTGAGAAACAAAATATGTATGTTGTGTTGTCAATAAATTACAAGGGATAAGAAAAAAACCATAATATTTACACATTAAAGGTAAGTATATATAAGCAAATGAAACATCAACATATTCTATTTTCCCTCTTGACACTTCCCCCGCCCATCTCAGCCAGGCCAGGGAGAGGTAACTGGGAAGGAGTCAAGGAATAGAAAGACTCAGAGCCAAAGCGGGAACGTGTATGAGAGAACTACATGTCTCCTATGTGTTGGGTGGTTAGGAGATAATTTAGTAATGTCTCCTATGTGATGGTCAGGAGATAGTTTAGAACTGGACAGTGAGATTGATATAACAGTACTCATAGCAGGTTGGGGAGGAGGGGGGGAGGCCACAGGCAGGTCAGGAGAATCTTGTTATCAGAGAGGATTAAGTACCAAACTTGTACCGCGCAGGTCCAAGAAATCGGATCCCTTGTACCACGCTGGGGGGACGGGGGGCGAGGGTAGAAGGTGAAAGAAGGAGGAGACAGACACTAGCCCTGTGGTACTATAATCAAACCCTTTATCTCTCGGGATACAGGAATACGATCTTCCAAGGACGTGTGTGAGAAGAGAGAGAGAGATATAAACATTGATGCTTCCATTGTCCCCTTGGGGGTGGGGTGGGTGGGTGGGGTGGGGTGGGGGTGATTTTAAAAGGTCTGTCGCTGGCACAAAAAGTCAAGCGAACATTCGTCTGGCGTAGTTTCTCCAAGTGGCGACGTGACGTTTACATTAACCTCTCAGAGTCTCACTTTTAGGTACCATTTACTATAAACAAAGGCAAAATAAGAGCCAATCTGTATTATATCATCTATAAGTTCTATCGTCTATCCTTTCTGTCTATTACGTGACCGTTATCTATCGTCTGGAGAGAACAGGGGGTTAAAGGGAAGGATGAGACGCAGAATAAGGGGTCCAAGGGAAGAGACACGAAATAAAGGGTTAAAGGGAAGGATGAGACACGAAATAAAGGGTTTAAGGGAAGGAAGAGACACTGATCTATTACCAACTGTTTAAAGGGGAAAAATAATCCAGACAGAAGGACAACCAGGACAAGGTGAGGAGGACAAAAACAACAACACAAGGAGGACCCACACAGGACAAGATGACAAAGGTGGGTATATCATCAACCCCTTCTTTCTTTCTTTCTTTCTTTCTTTCTTTCTCTCTCTTTCTTTCTTTCTTTCTTTCTTTCTTTCTTTCTTTCTTTCTTTTTCTTTTTTCTTTTTCTTTCTTTTTTCTTTTCTTTTTCTTTTTTCTTCTTTCTTTTTTCCTTTCTCTCTCTCAGATATGAAATGAACTCAGACCAAAATAACAGCTGATTGTTAGGAGTGGGGGTGGGGGTGGGGGTGGGGTGGGGGTGGTGGGGAAGGAGGAGGGTGTTATGGAGTCAATCACAACCTTTTGAGTTTCACAGGTGCTCGAGATTCACGATGATACACTTAGAGTCTTATCTCCTCAGGCCTCTTTGTGTTAGACAGCTGGGCTTTATCTCCTCTTCACCTTCTTCCTCCCTCCCTCTTTCTTTTCTTTTTTTGAATCCCCCCTCCTCTTCATATCTTCTTTTCTCCACCATCACTAACACTGGGCGACCCCAACATAGACGCCATCATGAAAACAGAGAGAGAGAGAGAGAGAGAGAGAGAGAGAGAGAGAGAGAGAGAGGAGCGACCTGATCACACACCCACCAGCAACAGCGTCAATCTCACTTCAGTGTTATAGAGAACAGATGCCGATTATTATCAGCCCTGTCCCAGTCTGGCTAGTGGGTAGTGGTCACAATCACAACCATCCACGCACATTAATTACACTCTCAGATGACAAAAATAATGACCAATTTACTGATGATCTTCATTCACAGGAGAGGACAAATATCGCCTCTCTTCTACCACCAACAATCAACCCCTTGCGATATCACCCCCCCCACCTTTCCTCCCCCCTTGGCAGGTCTTCACGGACATTAGAGTATAGGTCTTTGTGGTCTCTTAGTGGGTCTTTTTGCCACCTCCAGGACATGACCTTTGCGATCTCTGAGTAAGACCTGTCTCCGGAATACGGTGCATGGATTCTTTCTTATATTCTCTGTTATCTCCCAGTAGACCAATTTTTCTTTCAAGTCTCCCGGTAGGTCCTCGTGATCTCCTTCTCTCAAAGACTAGGAGACTGGAGCCGCGCCACTTGGAGATCTGCCGGGCCCCCTGGAGCAAGAAGCGGCAAGAGAATGCAATAACAGCGATGTGTAATTCTGGCTCTAATGTCTATGATTTACCTCGTCAGCCAATGGCGGGGCCTGCCAGGTCTACCAGCGCTGGCAAGACACCTACACACACACACACACACACACGTACACACAGTCACAGATAAACGCAAGCACACGTACATACACAGAAAATAGACACACAAAAAACGTACACACACAGCCACAAATAAACGCAATCACACGTACATACATAAAAAAATACATACACACGCACACTCAAACACGTACACACAGCAACAGATAAACGCAAGCACACGTGCATACACAGAAAAATGTACACACACACACACACACACACACACACACACACACACACGTTAATAAACCCAGAAGCACATATACTTGTACATAAAGATAACATCCACATATACATACACCCAGCTGCATGTATACATAAAAACGAATGCATACATACGTACATACATGCATACATACAAGTACACAAGCGCATAAAAACACATTCCGACATTAGCAATGATACACAAAACTTATTCATCCATACAAACATACAAACTCAAGCACAAACAATACACATACTCAGTACTTTGAACATATACACGATCACATACTTTACACATACTGTACACAAACAATGAAACACAAGTACACACAAAAACATTAACTACACATAAACAAACACTAAATACAAACAAAATAGTTACTACTCATAAGCAAATAAGAAACAAACAAACAAAACGCTTACTACACAAACACACACACAAACACACACAGAGAGAACTCCATAAACTACATTAAAGATGGCTCTCACTTTACGATGCTACAAAAAAAAAAATTAAGTTCAATGAGACACAATGACCGAGGGGTGACCACTAACAACCAGGGGAGAGAACTATATTGATGATGATTAGGACTTGGCAACACTGGTGATGTCCAAATGAGGGGGGGGTGGGGGTCTGTATTGGTAAAATTGGCAACACTATATATATATCTATGGGGAACATTGTGGACGTGGTGAAGAATTGGTAACACTGGTGATGTACCTGAGAGATGTAAACAAGAAGACTTGGCAACACTGGTGTAGTGGAGGGAGTGTGTAAGATCCTGATTGTTCTCTTGGAGTAGGAGAGAGAGAGAACTCGTTCGCCTTAGATGATGGTTACAGCTATTTAAGATTTCACAGGTAAGAACAGAATAGCCCCAATCTACTGTCATTACCCTGCCACTACTAGACGTAACAATGTTTCCCCCCCCCAAAAAAAAACACTACCACCACTACAAATACTACTACTACTACTACTACTACTACTACCACCACCAACACCACTACCACCACTACTACTACTACCACCACAACTGCCACTACCACTCCCACTACTATCACCACCACCACCACTACCACTACTACTACTACTACCACTACCACCACCACCATAACTGGCCGTCGCTGTAGAGTTTCTTGGGATGTCTCGGTAAGAGTCTCCAGCAAAGTCCAGGTAGGTTGGGAGTGTTGGGAAAGCCACGACAATGGTTTATAAACATTGTGTGAAGACGTACCAAACACCCCTAGGAGAAACTTTAAGCTTTAGCGGCAATTGTGTGTGTGTATGTGTGTATGTGTGTGTGTGTATGTGTGTGCGCGCGTCGTTCCCTTACACTACACTACACTCGCGGTGCCACCTTCCTATCCTTGGTACCTACACCCTAAGCGCCCTCCCTAATCTATATCCCTCGACTATTCTACACCTTAGACCTTCTTACACCCTGACCCCCACCACCACACCCCCGTAAATCAACAGCTACCAGACACTCTATAGCTCTCACATCCTCCCCTCCTTCTTCCTTCACCACCCCCTCCTCCTCTACCACCACCCCCTTCTCCTCTACCACCACCCCCTTCTCCTCCACCGTACACCCATTTACTGCACCTTGGTTTGTTTTCTACTCACCTGTTGGTTTGTTTACACTGTATCACCTGTGTCTACAACCTTACCTGACACTTATATTAGTACCTGTCATTACCGTCAATTTTTATGAATGAATCGCCAGGGCACATCACCTTAATCACAGGTATCGTCTAGCTGTATACCGGATGTCCCTCTTATTATCTTACATTTAAAAATCCCCGGGTTTTCATTGGCTGAGGAGTTGTTCTTCGAGTTTTTCATTGGCTGAAGAGTTATTATCCGTGTTTTTCATTGGCTGAAGAGTTATTATCCGAGTTTTTCATTGGCTGAAGAGTTATTATCCGAGTTTTTTATTGGTTAAAGATTTATTATCCGACCTTTTTATTGGTTGGTGTATAATTATTGTTAAGGTGAATCACAGACCAAACTCAACACGTATAGTCTGTTTCTTTGCTGTCTCTCCCTCTTATAACTCTCATTAAAAATTCCCGAATTCTCATTGGAGGAAAGGGAACATACTCAGAGTTTTTCATTGGTTAGAAAAATCACCTACCTCTGCACCGAATCAACCTCTTACAATATCTTCCTAATAATTCCCCCGGTTTTCATTGGTTGGAATGTATAAGAGCTTTTCATTGGCTGGAATAAGAGTTTTTCATTGGCTGAAATGCTTGAGAGTTTTTCATTGGTTGGGGGTATTTAAGACTTTTTTTTTATTGGCTGGAGAGTTTTTCAGCCAGTTAAAACATCTAGTACCCTGAAGAGTGTTTTTCGAGCCAGTTTCATATCCGGCAGAGGGTGGCCTTGGGGCGTGTGGCTGACGACATCAATCAAGCGGACTTCCCTCCTCAACTCACTTCCTAGCACACACACACACATAGGTCTCTTACACTGTTCACCATCCCGTATATACCGTATGCGTTCTAGTATGTACCGAGGTAAACAAAATAGATGCTGGAGTATACAATGTTTTATTATGTACCGAAGTAAACAATTCACCAATATATGATTTTGAAATATTTCCCATGCCTTCAACACCCAACAAAGTACTTAATATCCTTCAAGTGTCTAATTACCCACCAAAAGCCTTAATATCAACCACTAGTATAAAACTCTTTCAGTATAAAATTACATATAAATATTTCCCTCTAATAAATTTCTAGGCACCAGCACTAGAATAAATAATAATTTCAATGATTGTTTTGTTTAGGTAATCTCTACCTGTGCGAGCCTCTCCACCAACTCCTAGTTACCTGCCCCACACCTGTATATGATCAGGTATAATGAATGACATCCTGAAGTATCATGTTTGGTTAAGTTTAATGTATAAACAACTATGAAGTTCTATACAGTTATCCATAAAATAATCCTCGAGGGTCATCACTAAGAGACTGTCATCATCAATATTCGTCCATTAATGATCCATGACTGATATCCTCACCAAGAAAAATGTTATCAGAATTAACATCAAAATATTACCAGCACTTAATTGACTCCCCCTGAGCGATCCTTCAAGCCTTCACATTAATGCACCAGCCACATGTGAGAGCTCTTGGTCACGTTGTTTTAACCTCCCACACCAACCTTGAGTTTGGTTCAAGTGTAACAAAGATATATTCACTATTTCCTAAGGTCGTTACCCTAACAATGTCCAAAGTTCAACAAATTATTTCATGTTTTTTCTAATCAGAATTCTGGTTGAAACATCTCCATTTATATACACTTTCAGCGTCGGTTAAAACCTTCCCTCACTACACCAGCAGGAGGAGAGGTGGTGAGGGCCCTGCCTTTACCTGAGCCAGCGCTGCCTGTCGTTAATAAGAGACTGAAGGAACAAGAGAATTTCCTCCGGTCGGGTGTGCCTCAGGGCAGCATGCGATGCCCTTTTTTTGCCAGTTGTCGACGTCTCATGGGCGGTTCAAGGTCACCCAGGGTTGAATCTGTTTATCTCGTATCTTCACCGCGATAGTGATTTGTCTCATCAAGACTTGAAGTTAAGCTCTTGTGCATTCTCTGTAATTATCCTCCTCGCCTCGACTCTCTTACGTACAATTCGTAATTACTAATGATATTCTTCACTGGTGGTTGGCATTTAATGAACCATGATAGACCTTTAATGTAGTGCATTAGATTAAACCGAGAGAGTTAGGAGGAGGTCTTGTGATGCGGGTAAGCAGAGAAGGATGACCCCGCTGGCTGTGTTTACAACCCAGGTGGAGAAAAAGTAGTGTGTACAGGTAAGTGACTCAGTGGAGGAGTCACGCTCACTGGGTGTTCCCGACTCCTGTTTATACACTATACAGAACAACGTGCACAACAAACACATTATTATACCGTATATAGTGAACAGTAAACAGCATACAGTACAGTATACACTCAACTGAAGACTGACAGAAGGCAAGACGACTCTCCCATGGGTGACCTGAACTTGTATCTTGTCCTTGTGGTGGTGATGTGAACCCCAGGCCCCATCACTATGTGGACGTACACATGCAAACACACACACACACACACACGCTCACGGGGAAAAGCACATGAAGACCCTTACACACACACACACACATACAGAAGACGCACATGAACGTCCTTACACACACACACACACACATACAGAAGACGCACATGAACGTCCTTACACACACACACACAGCTCCAAGTGTGTACAGTGAACATACTTAAATGACTACAAGGCAAAGAACACGACCAACACACACACGCTGTCACGCACAAAAAACGAACCTGCGTATCTTTTACTATACTGAGATGTTCCTTCCCTCCATCTGTCTTTACTTAAGCGAATAAAAACTAACTTTGAAAATAATACTGAATATACATTGTGAAATATTAATGTTATAATTTGTATACTTTGTTCATTAATCTTTGAGAATAAAAACTTTCTTATCTTGTAAAATACCAGAAATAACTTTTACATCATGCAGTGTAGTGATTCATAATATTTGATATGAACGAAAAAATATATAAAAATACTCAAAATAAATAACAACTCATATAACACTAAGACGTTCTAACACAACGCAAAAAACTATAGTTATTTATAAAACACTAAAACAAAAACAACAATTACTATTAAAAAAAACTACAAAACAAAACTACAGGAATAACAACTATACTTAAAACTTAACATCACATTTCAAAAAAATAAAATAAAATAAATAAATCTCTCGTAAAAACAACATTGGAATTCTGAGTCGTGAATCTTCTCTCCCCTTCCCCCACCCCTGTTGACCTAAGGATGAATCTCACCTCTAAGTACCCAGATAGACACCACCGCCGCCGCCGCCACTCTCAACGAGGCATTTAAATTCGGCAACTCAAGACACAAACGAAGGATCAGTTTTATGTAAATGCAAAATCCCACGTACCATAATTACGATTTTAACTATGCAAATTACATCCCGCTATAAAAAAGGTGTTAATATTTAGCATAAAACAGGTAAAAAAAGATGAAATATTTGGGGGGATCTGCGTGTGTGTGTGTATGTGTGTGTGTGTGTGCGTGTTTGTGTGTGTTTGTGTGTGTGTTTTTTTTCTCGCCTCGTCTCTTGCACCATTCTCCTCATCTGAATATTGTAGGGTCAGGAGGTAAGAGAAATGACGAATAAATACTCGTGGGTAAAATAATATAAAGTTGGAGAGGAGAAAGCGAGAGAAGGAGGAGAGGAAAATATGAATTGAAGGAAAGGAGAAAATAAAAGAGACGCTTTGAGGAGAGGAGAGAGAGAGAGAGAGAGAGAGAGAGAGCCATCACCACCTCTTCCTCCTGTGTCACCGGGATTCCCCCCTCACACACGTTGGATCATTACCCAC